>NC_041004.1:13864228-13971829 GCF_004193775.1 Glycine soja | reverse complement strand
GAAAAACACCATAACTAAACGCGCCACAAGGCATCCCTATCGCACCAGATCCAAATCTAGAACGATGGGTGATCAAGAGGAGACACAGGAACAGATGAAAGCCGACATGTCGGCTCTAAAAGAACAAATGGCCTCCATGATGGAGGCCATGTTAGGTATGAGGCAGCTCATGGAAAGAACGCGGCCACCGCTGCCGCTGTCAGTTCGGCTGCCGAAGCAGACCCAACTCTCTGGCAACTGCGCACCATCCTCCCTCAAACATAGTAAAACGGGAAGGGACACACTGGGGCACGATGGCAGCCCTCACTTGGGATACAACGAGCGGCTAACCCTTATGGATTGCCGCCCAACTACTCACCACCCGTCTTGCAAGACGATGCAGGCCATATTGCTTCTCCGTCCTTGAAGAGAGCCTCCTCAACAGCCCGAAGAAGGCCACAAAGACCCTCAAGACTACGCTCGAAGGGATGTCGAGTTCTATCCCCCGATCCCGAAGGCCGGCACCCAGTACGTTGCCTCAACCAACATCGCGACACAACCAATAGTTTTGTCCACAGAAGGACCGTCCCCGGCAACTGAAGAAAGGAGGAAGCTCGATCTCCTTGAGGAAAGATTGAGGGCCGTGGAAGGATTTGGGGACTATCCGTTCGCAGACATGACGGATCTTTGCTTAGTACCCGATGTTGTTATCCCCCGAAGTTCAAAGTGTCGGACTTCGACAAGTATAAAGGGACGACTTGTCCCAAAAACCATCTCAAGATGTACTGCCGCAAGATGGCGCACACTCTAAGGATGAGAAGCTATTAATACACTTCTTTTCAAGATAGCTTGGCCGGAGCCGGGTAGTGTGGTACACTAATTTGGAAGCTTCCCGTATCCGTACTTGGAAGGATCTGATTACTGCCTTCCTAAGGCAATATCAGTACAATTCCGATATGGCTCCCGACCGCACTCAACTGCAGAATATGTTCAAGAAAGAGGGTGAAACCTTTAAAGAATATGCGCAGTGGTGGAGAGATTTGCGGCACAAGTAGCTCCTCCCATGGTTGAGAGAGAGATGATCACCATGATGGTAGACACTTTGCCAGTGTTCTACTATGAGAAGCTAGTAGGTTATATGCCGTCCAGCTTTGCGGACCTAGTATTCGCCGGGGAAAGAATCGAGGTAGGATTGAAAAGAGGAAAGTTTGATTAGGTTTCCTCCATGAGTGCGAATGCCAAAAGAATCGGGGCAACAGGGGCAAAAAGGAAGGAAGGAGATGCCCATGCCGTCTCTTCAACACCCGCGTGGGTCAAACCCCAGCAAACACCTCATGGTACCCATCAGTACGCGCAACATCACCCGAGCTTCTCGGCTCATACTGGGAACGCCTCTAGTTCAACACCCGTGCAGCCCAAGGCACCCACCCAGAGGGAAGCTCCCCAAGTTCCAACTCCAAACACGACTCGCCCGGCTGGTAATTCCAACACGACAAGGAACTTCCCTCCGAGGCCATTTCAAGAATTCACCCCACTCCCAATGACGTACGAAGACCTCTTGCCATCCCTCATCGCCAATCATTTGGCCATGGTAACTCCCGGAAGGGTCCTCCAACCCCCTTTCCCAAAGTGGTATGACCCTAATGCAACTTGCAAGTACCATGGGGTGTCCCGGGACATTCCGTTGAAAAATGCTTGGCCCTTAAGTACAAGGTCCAACATTTGATGGATGCTGGATAGCTGACCTTCCAAGAGGATCGGCCCAATGTGAGAACCAACCCGCTCGCCAATCATGGAGGGGGAGCAATTAACGCCGTTGAGTCCGATAGACCGCGCAAGTCTAAACCTTTAAGGGATGTGGCAACCCCTAGGAGGTTTATCTTCGAGGCCCTACAAAAGGGAGGTGTGATTCCCCATAGTGGGTGTAAGGAGGATTCCTGTTTGCTACATTCCGGCGAGCTGCATGACATGGAGACGTGTTTGGGAGTAGAGGAGTTGTTACAGCGGATGATAGATCAAGGTCGACTGGAAGTCGGCAGTGAAGGAAAAGAAGAGCAGCATATATGCATGCAGTCCACGGATGGGAGCAGTGTTGCGAAGCCCAAACCCTTGGTGATATACTTCACTAAAAGCGCAGCTTTGCAAAAGCCCGAACACCCCTTAGTAGCCAAACCTGTTCCTTTCCCGTACCAAAATAGCCACGCAGTCCCATGGAGATATACACCTCCGAGGGAGAAGGAAGAAGAAGCCACCGACGTCAGCTCGTTGTCAGATAAAGTAACAAATATCACGGGACTGAGTGGTGTGACCTGTAGTGGTCATGTGTTCGCGCCTCCGGACCTACCAGTCCAACCCGCGGACGTCAAGGGAAAAGGAAAAGTGGTGGAGCAACAAGATGGCGAAGCACCCCACGCTTCGAATAAAGATATTCCGGCAAAAGGCCTCCCAGAGAAAAAGGATGGTAAAAAGGAGGTGTCGCTAGAAGAAGCCAGCGAGTTCCTCCGTATAATTCAGCAGAGCGAATTCAAGGTTATCAAACAGCTCAACAAAACCCCGGCCAGGGTCTCGCTGTTGGAGTTACTTATGGGCTCCGAGCCTCATCGGGCTCTGCTAGTAAAAGTTCTGAACGAGGCCCATGTGGCCCAAGATATCTCGGTAGAAGGTTTCGGAGGGCTGGTCAACAATATCACTGCCAACAACTATCTTGCCTTCGCCGAAGAAGAAATCCCCGCCGAGGGGAGAGGGGATAATAAGGCTTTACACGTATCAGTCAAATGTATGGACCATATCGTAGCCAAGGTGCTCATCGATAATGGTTCCAGTTTAAACGTGATGCCTAAGAGCACTTTGGAGAAATTACCATTCAATGCTTCCCACTTAAAGCCGAGTTCAATGGTGGTTCGTGCCTTCGACGGCACTCGCCGAGAGGTTAGGGGAGAGATCGATCTCCCAGTACAAATAGGCCCTCACACCTGTCAAGTCACCTTCCAAATAATGGATATTAACCCCCCCTACAGCTGTCTGTTGGGGCGCCCGTGGATCCATTCAGTGGGAGTTGTGCCCTCTACACTCCACCAAAAGTTGAAATTCGTAGTGGAGGGGCACTTGGTCATCGTGTCAGGCGAGGAAGACATCTTGGTGAGCTGCCCATCCTCTATGCCTTATGTGGAAGCCGCAGAAGAATCGTTAGAAACCGCTTTCCAGTCTTTTGAGGTGGTCAGTGTTTCCTCCGTGGACTCCTTCTCTGGGAAGCCTTGTCTGTCCGATGCAGCAGTAATGATGGCCTGAGTTATGTTAGGGAACGGTTACGAACCCGGAATGGGTTTAGGCAAGGACAACGGCGGCATAACTAGCCTGATAAATGCCAAAGGAAATCGTGGGAAGTATGGTTTAGGCTATAAGCCCACTCAGGCGGATATGAAAAGAAGCATCTCGGGAAGGAAGAGCAGTGGTCAAAGCTCGCGTTGGAGACAAGAAAGTGAGGGAAGCCCGCCCTGCCACATAAGTAGAAGCTTTATAAGCGCGGGTCTGGGAGACAAAGGTCAAGTGGTCGCGATATGCGAAGATGATGTTCCGAGTACATTGGATTTGGTACGACCATGCCCTCCTGATTTCCAGCTGGGAAATTGGCGAGTGGAGGAACGCCCCGGCATTTACGCAATGAGCATAATGTAAACCTTTACGGTTTTAAAAGCTCTATAGTTGGGCCTAGGCTTTAGAGTTTTTCCTTTTGTTAAGGCTTTGTGTCTTTTGTTTTTTAATTTATAATACGAGGACCTTTCTTCATTTGTTCCTACGTCTCTACCCATTCTCATTCATTTGCATGTTCACTTCTTTTTTTTGAAACGGCAGATCCTATGACGAGTCCCCCGAAGGTACTAATACCTGGGACCCGCTTATCGACTTCGAGCAAGAAATGAATAAAACGGAAGATGAAGGAAATGAGGATGTGGGACTTCCCCCAGAATTAGAAAGAATGGTCGCCCATGAGGACCAAGAAATGGGGCCTCATCAAGAAGAAACAGAGCTAGTAGACTTAGGAATTGGCAGTGGAAAAAGGGAAGTGAAGATAGGCACAGGTATTACCGCACCTATCCGTGAAGAATTAATAATCCTGCTAAAAGACTACCAAGACATCTTTGCTTGGTCATACCAAGATATGCCCGGTTTGAGTTCTGACATTGTACAGCACCGAGTACCTCTAAATCCCGAGTGTTCCCCGGTAAAGCAGAAACTGAGAAGGATGAAGCCCGAAACATCCTTAAAGATAAAAGAAGAAGTGAAGAAGCAATTTGACGCTGGATTTCTGGCCGTCGCTCGGTATCCAGAATGGGTTGCCAACATCGTACCGGTCCCTAAGAAAGATGGGAAAGTACGAATGTGTGTGGATTATCGGGACCTGAATCGGGCCAGTCCCAAGGACAATTTTCCTTTACCACACATCGATATCCTCGTAGATAACACAGCCAATTTCGCTTTATTTTCCTTCATGGACGGTTTCTCCGGTTACAATCAGATAAAGATGGCGCCCGAGGATATGGAAAAGACTACTTTCGTCACCCTGTGGGGGACGTTCTGTTACAAGGTGATGTCCTTTGGACTCAAGAATGCCGGGGCAACTTATCAATGGGCCATGGTAGCTTTGTTCCATGATATGATGCATCAAGAGATCGAGGTCGACGTGGACGACATAATTGCTAAATCTAAATCCGTGGAAGAACACCTTGTCAACCTGCGGAAGTTGTTCGAAAGGCTTAAGAAATATCAATTAAGGTTGAACCCCGCTAAGTGTACCTTTGGGGTCAAATCAGGGAAATTGCTTGGTTTCATTGTAAGCCAGAAAGGGATAGAGGTAGACCCCGAAAAGGTGAAGGCTATCCTTGAGATGCCAGAACCCCGTACAGAGAGGCAAGTCCGAGGTTTCCTGGGATGCTTGAATTATATTGCCAGATTCATATCGCAGCTCACCGCCATTTGTAAGCCGTTGTTCAAGCTCTTACGCAAAAACCAAACTGATCGCTGGAATGAGGATTGCCAAGAAGCTTTTGGAAGGATCAAGAAGTGCCTTATGAATCCTCCCGTGCTTATGCCACCAGTACCTGGAAGGCCTCTCGTTTTGTACATGACAATCTTGGACGAGTCAATGGGGTGTATGCTGGGGCAGCATGACGAATCCGGGAAGAAAGAGCGCGCTGTTTACTACCTAAGTAAGAAGTTCACGACCTGTGAGATGAATTACTCCTTGCTCGAAAGAACGTGTTGTGCTTTAGTATGGGCATCCCATCGCCTAAGGCAGTACATGCTGAGCCATACTACCTGGTTGATATCCAAGATGGACCCGGTTAAGTACATCTTTGAAAAGCCAGCTCTCACGGGACGAATCGCCCAGTGGCAAGTCCTGCTATCCGAATTTGATATAGTCTACGTCACCCAAAAGGCGATAAAAGGAAGCGCCTTAGCAGATTATTTGGCTCAACAGCCTCTCAACGACTATCAGCCCATGCATCCTGAGTTCCCGAATGAGGACATCATGGCCTTGTTTGAGGAAAAATTGGACGAAGATCGGGACAAATGGACCGTATGGTTTGACGGAGCGTCAAACATTCTAGGTCATGGCGTTGGGGCAGTATTGGTCTCTCCGGACAATCAATGTGTACCCTTCACAGCCAGGCTAGGATTCGACTGCACCAACAACATGGCCGAATATGAAGATGTGCCCTAGCCGTCCAGGCAGCGATTGACTCCAATGTCAAACTACTCAAGGTGTACGGCGACTCGGCATTGGTAATCCATCAGCTGAAAGGGGAATGGGAAACTAGAGATCCCAAGCTGATACCCTACAAAGCCTATATCAAGGAATTGGCTAAGACCTTCGATGAGATCTCCTTCCATCATGTTCCCCGCGAGGAAAATCAAATGGCGGATGCACTTGCTACTTTGGCGTCTATGTTCCAGCTAACACCGCACGGGGATCTACCCTACATTGAATTTTGGTGTCGTGGCAAACCCGCGCATTGTTGCCAAGTGGAAGAGGAACGGGACGGAAAGCCTTGGTATTTCGACATCAAGCGATATGTCGTAAGCAAAGAATACCCGCCAGAGATTGCCGACAATGATAAGAGGACATTGAGAAGGTTGGCAGCCGGTTTCTTCATGAGCGGAAGCATACTGTATAAGAGAAATCACGACATGACACTCCTGCGGTGTGTGGATGCCAGGGAGGCAAATCACATGATCGAGGAAGTCCATGAGGGCTCGTTTGGAACACACGCCAACGGGCATGCTATGGCCAGGAAGATCCTAAGAGCAGGTTATTACTGGCTTACCATGGAAAGTGATTGTTGTGTCCATGTAAGGAAATGCCACAAATGTCAAGCGTTCGCAGATAATGTCAATGCCTCACCACATCCTCTGAATGTCATGTCCGCCCCTTGGCCTTTCTCCATGTGGGGAATAGATGTCATCGGGGCCATTGAGCCCAAGGCCTCGAATGGTCATCGCTTCATCCTCGTAGCGATAGATTATTTCACCAAGTGGGTCGAGGCGGCTTCCTATACCAGTGTCACGAGGGGTGTAGTGGTCAGGTTCATTAAGAAAGAGATCATCTGCCGATATGGTTTGCCAAGGAAGATTATCACGGACAACGGCACCAACCTGAATAACAAGATGATGGGGGAAATGTGCGAGGAGCTTAAAATCCAACATCACAATTCCACACCCTACCGGCCAAAGATGAATGGAGCTGTGGAAGCGGCCAATAAGAATATCAAAAAGATTATCCAAAAGATGACCGTGTCATACAAGGATTGGCACGAAATGCTCCCATTCGCGTTACACGGTTACCGAACTTCAGTGCGAACGTCAACTGGGGCAACGCCGTTCTCATTGGTATATGGGATGGAGGCTGTGTTACCGTTTGAGGTGGAAGTCCCGTCATTAAGGATCTTGGCAGAATCCGAATTAAAGGAATCAGAGTGGGCTCAAACGCGTTATGACCAGCTCAACTTCATTGAGGGTAAGCGCTTAACGGCCATGAGTCATGGGCGCTTATACCAGCAAAGAATGAAGAATGCATTCGATAAGAAAGTACGTTTGCGCAAGTTCCATGAGGGAGACCTTGTGCTAAAGAAAATGTCCCATGCTGTCAAGGACAATCGAGGGAAATGGGCCCCGAACTACGAAGGGCCTTTTGTTGTGAAGAGGGCTTTCTCCGGAGGAGCCCTGGTGCTTACCAACATGGATGGTGAAGAGTTACCTTCACCCGTGAATTCTGATGTCGTCAAGCGATATTATGCTTAGAAGCTAGGGCAATAAAGGATGTCGCTGCATGTTCTTTATCTTTATGCGTTTTCTGGATTTCCCCCAGGGATTTCCCGTCTGCTGTATCTCTCGTTACAATCTTTCAAAGAAATGAACGTGGATTCGAGGCTTTAGTCCTCACATTGGTTTCAAACCTTGCATTTGATTTGTGATCACCTGAGCCCTTCCGCTCAGTTCATGGGATGCCCCAAGCGCTTAATTAAAATTGAACCTAAACCAACTTTTGCTAAGATTCGCTGCGTTTGAAAACATTCATGCATACGCATACGCATGCATATTGTTGTGGTAAGACAGGGGCAGGATCATCTTGAGCTACCTTCTGGGGTGAGGACCAAATGTGGACAGCAGAAACCAATCAAGGTAAGACAATGACGCGGTCAAGATTGGCCGAACCTGGTTGTTTATTACTTGTAGGTACTTAGGAACGGATGCAAGTGGGGATGGGGTCACGACCGACTGATCGTTGCCCTTTCTCTGCGCTAGACAAGCAGAGAACGTCGCTGCAAGGCAGCCCCGTATCCTTTGTATTCGCAGTTGTCTTACTATTTGTTTGTTTTAAAAATAAGTAATCAACGCCTAACTCTAACTTAAGTAAGTTCAAGTTAAGCAAGACGCTAAACCATAAGGAAGGAGGGGACATGGTTAATGTTCCTCTAAAAAAAAAATGCAGGTTAGCTCGCCTGGGCGAGCCACCCCTGCACCAAATTATAAGAATGACGAAAGGGGGGACATTTTTGCATTCAAAAACTTCTTTTCCCCCCTTTCAAAAGCCATACCCACGGGATTGATGAGTTTGCAGCCCTAGGATCAACATTTTTCGCATTTTTTGATTCCGTTTTGCGCCTTTGTTCATCACCAACAAGAAATGGCCCCGAGGAAGCTTGCCTCAAAGAGGTCCAGGAAGGATAAGGCGGCCGAAGGGACTAGTTCCGCTCCTGAGTATGACAGTCACCGCTTTAGGAGCGCTGTACACCAGCAGCGCTTCGAGGCCATCAAGGGATGGTCGTTTCTCCGGGAGCGACGCGTCCAGCTCAGGGACGACGAGTATACTGATTTCCAGGAGGAAATAGGGCGCCGGCGGTGGACATCACTGGTTACTCCCATGGCCAAGTTCGATCCAGAAATAGTCCTTGAGTTTTATGCCAATGCTTGGCCAACAGAGGAGGGCGTGCGTGACATGAGATCCTGGGTAAGGGGTCAGTGGATCCCGTTTGATGCCGACGCTATCGGCCAGCTCCTGGGATATCCGTTGGTGTTGGAAGAGGGCCAGGAATGCGAGTATGGCCAGAGGAGGAACCGGTCTGACGGGTTCGATGAGGAGGCCATCGCCCAACTGCTATGTACACCGGGGCAGGATTTTGCCCGGACTGCTACAGGGAGGCGAGTGCGAATCATGCGCACCAACATGACCACCCTGACCCAGATATGGATGACGTTGCTCCTCAGCAACATCCTGCCCAGCGATCATAATTCCGACCTCCCCCTGCCGAAGTGTCAGCTGGTGTACGCCATCCTGACGCGGATGAGCGTCCATGTGGCTCAGTTAATCGCTGATGCCATTTATATTTTTGCAGGTATGGCGCCTACCAAGCACCCTTTGGATCCAGATAAGTCCAACAGGGCCCTGCGATTTCCCGCACTGATCACAGGACTCTGCCAGTCGTTCGGAGTCCCCGTTACACCTACCAAGGTAATTCGTCCGCCCATCACCCGGGCTTTTATTGAGAAGTACTGTACCCAGAGACAGGCTCAGGGTGATGTTCCACAGGCCGCAGGCGCGCCACCACCACCTCATCAGGCTGGCCAGGCTGGGGCATTTGACATGGAGCAGTATTTACGGCATTTGGTTCGCCAGCAAGCGGCCAACCACCGAGCACATGTGCAGACCCATGATTGTCTGTACCAGATGAGCCTCAGCATGCAGAGCCAGGGCTTCGCTTCTTTTTCATGCCCTACTCCAGACCAGTTCAGGGCAGAGGTCGCATGGCCCGGAGATTGGCCCGAGGCCCAAGCAGGAGAGGCACCCCCAGAAGCTCCCGGCGGTGGAGAAGAGGCCCACGAGGACGAGGAGATGGCCAATTTGCTTGACTTCTTGGGAGGGAGTGGAGATACATGACTGGGAGATCCCCAGATTCATGTTTTTCTTTCGTATTTCTTTTATCATTTATATGTTATGACTTGAGAGACTAATGTTTGTTTTAGTTGTTTCGATTGTCATTTGTACAGCGCATACATTTTTGTTTGGATTGTTGCGTTAGTGTTTATATATCATTACTATCGATGATGTTTGAAATTCTGGAACCATGCAGAGTTCTTCGTTTAGGAACATCGTCCAAAATATATATAAAACAAACAAAAATCATGATAAAAATATAAATAGAAAAGAAAAAAAATGAAATGGAAAAGAGAGCAAATGAGAGAAGAAGAGAGCAAGTAAAGAAAAAGAGAGCAAATAAGGAAAAAGAAAGCAAGTAAGAAAAAAAATGGGAAAAAGAGAAAAATAAGTTGTCTAGCTTAAAAACCGACATGCTTTTGAAAAGAGATGATTTCCAACTTTTCTTTGAAAAAAAATTCATTGATCATAACCAATTTTTGGAAAATGTGTCTACACCTGAAGGGTGAATGCTGTGAAATTTCCCCGGATGCCCGAAATGGACTCGGATGAATGCACAAATTGATAAAAGAACATATTTTGGAAACATTGGGTTGATTTAAAATAGAGGAAATGAATCTAGAGCCTTAGCATCACATGACCATAAAAATTTGACACTTGAGCGTCCACATAGGTGCATGCATGACCAGTTTTGCATAAAATTTCCAAATCATCATTTTTGCATTTGTGTCATGGAAATAATGTGGGGCATCCCTTTTATCCTTGAACCAAACCAAACCCTGACATGTATCATGTCTAGCCATTCTACAAGTCTTGAGCCGAAATCCTGACTCACCATAATCCTTACCCTCGGGAGAAAGCAAAAAGAAAAGAAAGAAAATTCCCAATCAAAGAGTGGGAGAAAGCAAAAAGAAAAGAAAGAAAATTCCCGATCAAAGAAAACAGAAGAAATATGCAGAAAGGTCTTTGGACCGGACAATATCTGAACAATACAGAATTGTCACCAAATGAACAAAAAGAAGGAAAGGAAACCACGACCTAAAATGGTCTTCCCCCTTTAATTGCCAACCAAAATCTTGTGCGCTAGCGACTTTTTCGCCCCGCACTAAACAAAGACAGAAAAGGAAAAAGCCAACAAAAAAAATCAAAGGCCAAAAACACACAAAAGCCGAAAAACCCATCAAAAGAACCCATTCCCAAGGGAAGTCCTATTGATCCATGATCACACATGTAATTTTTGATTTGATAGGAAATAATTTGCAAAGTTAAGTCATGACATATCTATGGTTCGGAATTAGGATAAAACACTTACCTGTGCGAGATTGATACACTTTGAGTGGATTTTTTCTATTTTTGTCGAACCCAGTGTTTCCTCTAAATGGTCATTTAGAAACGAAATGCTAACATCCAAAATCTCATTTATGGTTATGGGGGATTTCATCAACATACTCTCCTTCCCCGGTAAACGCATTGTTCTTTTCACTAAAAAAAAGCATATGCTGCTCTAATCAGTTGGAATATTTGTCTCTTTACTAAAGCATGTTTGTATTTTTAGTAAAGAAAACACCGAGACTTTTTCAAGTCTCACAAGTTATCCAGAACTACGTAGGTCTGAGTTCCTCATTGGAGGATACGTAGGAGCAAGAGCATTGCTTTTGTCGGCCGCCCCACAAGATCTGTCATATTGACCCTGAGGTCATGTGACATGCGGAGACAAAATTTGGTCATTCCGCACCCCTTTGCCATTCAGACACAGCCGTGTCCGATGGCACGCAGAGACAAAAATTGGTCATTCTGCACCCTTTGTCATCCAGAGGCGGCGGGCCCGATGACACGCGGAGACAAATTGGCTCATTCTGCACCCCTTTGCCATTCAGACACAGCCGTGTCCGATGGCGCGCAGAGACAAAAATTGGTCATTCTGCACCCTTTGTCATCCAGAGGCGGCGGGCCCGACGACACGCGGAGAAAAATTTGGTCATTTCGCACCCCTTTGCCATTCAGACACAGTCGTGTCCGATGGTACGCAGAGACAAAATTTGGTCATTCTGCACCCTTTGTCCTCCAGAGGCGGCGGGCCCGATGACATGCGGAGACAAAATTTGGTCATTCCGCACCCCTTTGCCATTCAGACACAGCCGTGTTCGATGGCGCGCAGAGACAAAAATTGGTCATTCTGCACCCTTTGTCATCCAGAGGCGGCGGGCCCGATGACATGCGGAGACAAAATTTGGTCATTCCGCACCCCTTTGCCATTCAGACACAGCCGTGTCCGATGGCGCGCAGAGACAAAAATTGGTCATTCTGCACCCTTTGTCATCCAGAGGCGGCGGGCCCGATGACATGCGGAGACAAAATTTGGTCATTCCGCACCCCTTTTCCATTCAGACACAGCCGTGTCCGATGGCGCGCAGAGACAAAAATTGGTCATTCTGCACCCTTTGTCATCCAGAGGCGGCGGGCCCGATGACACGCGGAGACAAAATTTGGTCATTCCGCACCCCTTTGCCATTCAGACACAGTCGTGTCCGATGGTACGCAGAGACAAAATTTGGTCATTCTGCACCCTTTGTCATCCAGAGGCGGCGGGCCCGATGACATGCGGAGACAAAATTTGGTCATTCCGCACCCGTTTTCCATTCAGACACAGCCGTGTCCGATGGCGCGCAGAGACAAAAATTGGTCATTCTGCACCCTTTGTCATCCAGAGGCGGCGGGCCCGATGACACGTGGAGACAAAATTTGGTCATTCCGCACCCCTTTGCCATTCAGACACAGTCGTGTCCGATGGTACGCAGAGACAAAATTTGGTCATTCTGCACCCTTTGTCATCCAGAGGCGGCGGGCCCGATGACATGCGGAGACAAAATTTGGTCATTCCGCACCCCTTTGCCATTCAGACACAGTCGTGTTCGATGGCGCGCAGAGACAAAAATTGGTCATTCTGCACCCTTTGTCATCCAGAGGCGGCGGGCCCGATGACATGCGGAGACAAAATTTGGTCATTTCGCACCCCGTTGCCATTCAAACACAGCCGTGTCCGATGGCGCGCAGAGACAAAAATTGGTCATTCTGCACCCTTTGTCATCCAGAGGCGGCGGGCCCGATGACATGCGGAGACAAAATTTGGTCATTCCGCACCCCTTTGCCATTCAGACACAGTCGTGTTCGATGGCGCGCAGAGACAAAAATTGGTAATTCTGCACCCTTTGTCATCCAGAGGCGGCGGGCCCGATGACATGCGGAGACAAAATTTGGTCATTCTGCACCCCTTTTCCATTCAAACACAGCCGTGTCCGATGGCGCGTAGAGACAAAAATTGGTCATTCTGCACCCTTTGTCATCCAGAGGCGGCGGGCCCGATGACATGCGGAGACAAAATTTGGTCATTCCGCACCCCTTTGCCATTCAGACACAGCCGTGTCCGATGGCGCGCAGAGACAAAAATTGGTCATTCTGCACCCTTTGTCATCCAGAGGCGGCGGGCCCGATGACATGCGGAGACAAAATTTGGTCATTTCGCACCCCTTTGCCATTCAGACACAGCCGTGTCCGATGGCGCGCAGAGACAAAAATTGGTCATTCTGCACCCTTTGTCATCCATAGGCGGCGGGCCCGATGACATGCGGAGACAAAATTTGGTCATTCCGCACCCCTTTGCCATTCAGACACAGTCGTGTCCGATGGCACGCAGAGACAAAATTTGGTCATTCTGCACCCTTTGTCAATCGCGGCCGATAAGCCCGTTGACACGCGGAGATTTACATCATCTTCCGCACTTACAAGATCTGTCATACTGACTTTTGAGTCACGCTGACGGGCGGAAATACCCGAGTGGTTATCCGTATAAACATTCTTTTGCTATCTGTAAGACAGAACGCTTGATAGCAGGCAGGGACTGACACCGTCTTCTGCACCTTTTGTTCCCTCGGGAACAACGAGTCATTTGCATGCGGAAATTTTATGGTCACCCGTGACTCTCGTCAACCGAGAGGAACGAAATTAGTGTCTTATCTTTACTTTCCTTTTATTTCCAATAAAAGACAAGTAAAGAGGGGCAACTGTCATACCCTAATTTCGTCCGGGGACCTTTGCATGATGACATGCGACTTTTCTTTGGTCCTTGTAAGGTGCTTGGCACCCATCATTAGGCAATTTGTGAAATTCCGGGACATGCCGAAAAAAACAAAAGAAAATATTGATGCACAATCCGTAAAGGTTCCGTGACACACCGGAAATCAAATGGAAGCATCGTTGCATAATTAGTGAGGTTTCGTAACATTCCGTAAGTCAAAAAGGGGATGATTAAGTAATCGGCAAGGTTCCGTAAACATTACGGAAAGAAAACAAGTATCGTTACGAAATTCGTAAGTTTCCGTAACTTTACGAAAAAAGAATCACAAAAAAAAAAGCAGAGGGGGTGTACTTAGTAAAAATGGGGGGGTGCAAATAGCACCCAGGTCCACTTGGGCCCTCCAGAATATTCCTCCAGAAGGCTGTTGCTTCTGGAGGAAGCAACCTGGCTCGCCTGGGCGAGCTGGGCGGCAAGCATCTCCCCTATTTTGCTATAAATAGGGGAGGAAGTGAAGAAGAAAAGGGTTCAGCCCCTTAGGCACTTCTCTCTCTTTCGAATTTGCTTGGAAAAATTGTTTCCGTGAAGAAAATCTAAGCCGAGGCGCTTCCGAAACGTTTCCGTAACGATTTCCGTGAAGAATTTCGCAAAGGTTTCAACCGTTCTTCGACGTTCTTCATTCGTTCTTCATCGTTCTTCGATCTTCAATGGGTAAGTACCTCGAACCAAGCTTTTCGATTCATTCTATGTACCCATGGTGGTCCACATTTTGTTTCGTGTATTTTTATTCTCATTTCATTTACTTTTTATACCCCATTTTGACGTGCTTAAGCCATTTTACTTAAGTCATTTCTCGCTTAACCTTAAAATAAAATAAATTTCCACCGATCGTTTGAATTGTATTATCCGTTAACTTCGGTTAAAATGAATTCCGACCGTTCGGTCGTGCCGTAACCACGTTGGAAATAAAAAAAAGAGATAAATAATAATATAATAATCAAAAAAACATCTTTTAGTAAAATAAAGCGGAAAATCAATCGGGCGTTTTCTCTTTGGGATTTCTCATTCTTAATCGAATCGACTAATAACTAAGGTGAAACTAAGGCTAAAATCAACTTGCCTAGTCAAGCTCGTCCATAAAAATAGGTTTTGAAGTTTATCATTTAAAATTCCTACTAAGTAAATGGATCATTTTCAAGGTCCAACGCCTTAAAATGATCACCTTTTAAAGTAAAAAAGAATCACTTGATAAGAAAGAACTACGTAGGTCTGATTTCCTCATCACAAATTGAGGAATACGTAGGAGCAAAGGGAAACACCCTTGTCGACCACAAAAAAGGAAAAATATAAAAAGGGTATAAAGGATATAAGGACATAAAAGGGAACATAAAAACCAAAGTCACGTTTGCACATTCGATTAAAGGCTGCCGTCCCTTGGGACGGACGTATGGGGTGCTAATACCTTCCCCGTGCGTAAATACAACTCCCGAACCTTTCACTTAAAAGTTCGTAGATCGCGTCTTTTCCGGTTTTTCCGACGTTTTCCTCAAATAAACGTTGGTGGCGACTCCGCGCGTATTCCTTTCGTGGAACACGCATCCCGCGAGTCACGCGTTGCCCTCCCGCCGAAGGGTAGGTTGCGACAGAGGGGATCAAGACGGAACCCGTGCATGATGCATATGCGAAAGGCACAACACGGGGATGTACATAGTATGACAATATTCACAAACAAATATAAGCAAAGGGGTACATGACCCTTAGGACTACATGCATGGCAGTGTGAGCTAAAAGGGCATTTTAGTGATAATTCCCCAAGGTGGTCATATCTCTCTTGATGATCTCTAAAGGTATCATCCCCTTCGAAGAACATATTGCAGCGGTAGGGACTACTAGCAACAATATGTTATCAAAGAGAAAAACTCTAGATGAGGGTTCACCAGAGACCTTGCATGATCATAGATTCACCTCCACTCCTTATGTTCCCACGAACCCGGGTATAGGGTCCTTTTTCAACTCACCGTGTGTGCAAATAGTGTTGGTGTTTGTGTGCATCAAATGAATAAATATTTACCTCATGCATACATTTTAAAACACACTAAAAGCATCAAAAAGAGTTTATATACACAAGAACATAAGAAAAAGAAAAAGAACAAAAGGGAAGTCATAGTAAAGAAAGCACACTGATTGATTGGCCTAACTCTCTAACAATAGTCCCCAGTGGAGTCGCCAACTGTCGCAACTTACCCTTCGGCGGGAGGGTGACGCGTGACTCGTGGGTGCGTCTTCCAAGAAAGGAATACGCGCGGAGTCGCCACCAACGTTTATTTGAGGAAAATGTCGGAAAAACCAGAAAAGACGTGGTCTACGAACTTTAAGTGAAAGGTTTAGGAGTTGTATTTACGCACGAGGAAGGTATTAGCACCCCACACGTCCGTCACAAGAGACGGGAAAATTGTTTTTATCCTTTTTTGCAAAATATATTTTTATTGAATGAAAGGTCATTTAAGGCGTTGGATCATTAAACAATCTTTCAATTCTTTTGAAAGGAGACAAAACATTAAGGCATTGGACCATTAATGATCTCTTGGTATTTTTTTTGCAAGAGGTAATAAAACTACGTGTTGATTTTAGGCTTTTTTAGAAATCTACGTTTAACCAATAAAGGCGGAAAAGACCATTTTAAGGCGTTTGGACCTTAAAAATGGCTTTTTTAGGTGATGACAAAAGTTTGATTTATGAATTGATTTTAGCCATAGTTTCACTTTGGTTATTAGTCAATTTGATTAAGAAAGAAAAATCCCAAAGAAAAAAACGTCTGAATGATTTTTTGATTATTTTACTGAAAGATATTTTTTTATTATTATATTATTATTTTGCCTCTTTTTTGGTTTTAAACGTGGTTACGGCATGACCGAACGGTCGGATTTCATTTTAACATAAATTAAAAGATGTTACAATACGAATGATCGGTATAAATTTATTTTATTTTTGATTAGGCGAGAAAATGACTTGAATAAATGACTAAAGCACGTCAAAAAGGGGTACGAAAAGTAAATGAAATAAAAATAAAAGCACGCGAAACAAATGAGGACCATTAAGGGTACATAGAATGAATTGAAAAGTTCGATTTTGGGAACTTACCGGTTGAAGACCGAAGAATGAAGAAGGACGAACGAAGAACGGCGGAAAATCTTCGCGAAATCACTCACGGAAATGTCTCGGAAGCGTTACGGAAGTGCCTCGGCTTGGATTTTCTTCACGAAAACAATTTTTCTCACTAATTTTAAGTGATTCTCAAATACCAGGAGGGTTGAACATTTTTGTTCTTCCCTCCTTCCCCTATTTATAGGGAAAAGAAGGAGAAGCTTGCCACCTAGCTCGCCCGGGCAAGCTAGGTTGCTTCCTCCAGAAGGCACCGCCTTCTGGGGAACTTCCTAGAAGGCCCAAGTGGGCCTACTTTCTATTTGCACCCCCTGTTTACTAAATACACCCCCTGCCTTTTTTTGCTGATTCTTTTTTCGTAACGTTACGGAACTTTATGAATTTCGTAATGATACTTGTTTTCTTTCGGTAATGTCACGGAACCTTACGGATTACGTAATCATCCCTTTTATGGCTCCCGGGATGTTGCAGAACTTCACGGATTGTGCAACAATGCTTCCTTTTGACTTCCAGCATGTCATGGAACTTCACGGATTGCCTAACGATGGGTGCCAAGTACCTCAAAGTGGTCAAACGAGGGTCGCATCCCAACAAACAGATGGTCCCCGGAAAAAATTAGGGTATGACACTCGCTAAGCCCATTCTACAGAAAAAATATTTTCTGTTCACACGCCCAGCCTTAATTTCAGTTTTATTTTTTGCTTTTCAATTTGAAGTTGTTCTATGCCGAATTTGATGAATTTAGCAGAGAAGTTGAGAGGAGGAATTGGCATAAGGAGCTCACTAACTTCTCAGAGGGAAGCATTGATGTTTCTATTGTTAAAGAATTTTATGCTAACCTCTATTACCCTGAAGATAAATTTGTAGACAAAGGATCAAGCTGAATGTTTTGATGATGCCAAAGGATTACATGAATCACATGCTTCTCAAAGATTTATTCAAGACAAAGATATTCAAGATGAATGATCAAGACAGTCTCTAGAGTCTTAGGAAGGGTATATTAAATAGAAAGGGAATTCCAATTGAAGTCGCAAAAGGTTTGGCCAAGAAATCTAAGTTAAAAAGGTTTTTCAACAGATTTACTCTCTGGTAATCGATTACCAGAGGATGTAATCGATTACCAGTGGCCAAAAATGATTTACAACAGCTATTAAAATTTGAATTCAAAATTTGCACTGTGTAATCGATTACACATATATGGTAATGGATTACCAGCAGTTTCTGAACGTTTTAATTCAAATTTTAAAGCCTGTAATCGATTACACATATACTGTAATCGATTACCAGAGGAGTTTTTCAGAAAACATTCTCAACAGTCACATCTTTTTGTGTGGTTCTTGAATGGCTATCATAGGCCTATATATATGTGACTTGAGACACGAATTTGCTAAGAGTTTTTCAGAACAAAAAGGTCTTATCCTCTTAAAAAGAAAATCGTTTTATCCTCTTACAAATTCCTTGGCCAAATTACTTGTGATTCAATAAGGAATTATTTGAGTGCTCAAATTGTTCAATCTATCTCTTTCAAGAGAGATTTCTTCTTTTCTTCTTCTTCATTCTGAAAAAGGGATTAAGAGACCGAGGGTCTCTTGTTGTGAAAGAATTCTAAACACAAAGGAAGGGTTGTCCTTGTGTGTTTAGAACTTGTAAAAGGAATTTACAAGATAGTGGAACTCTCAAGCGGGTTGCTTGGGGACTGGACGTAGGCACAAGGGTGTGGCCGAACCAGTATAAATCTGAGTTTGCATTTTCTCTTCCCTTAAACTCCTTTATTTATTATTGTTTTATATTCATATTCAATCTGTTCTATTTGAATCAATATTTAAGAAACTCATTATTAAGGGAATTTATAACTGGAATAGAAAGATAAATAGAATTTTTAATTGGGGAAATAAGTTGTGATATCTTAATTCAACCCCCCCTTCTTAAGATATCTGAGGCCACTTGTCCAACAAGTGGTATCAGAGCTTCATTCTTGTATAAAGTTTAGAAGCTTCAAGAATTATGGCCTCATCAAACTACTTGTTTCCCGAGGGAAATTCTATAAATAGACCTCCCATCTTTAATGGAGTGGGTTACCACTACTGGAAAACCCGCATGCAAATCTTTATAGAGGCAATAGATTTAAATATTTGGGAAGCAATAGAACAAGGACCTTATGTTCCCTCTATAATAGCCGGAAGTGCAACAATAGAAAAACCTAGAGCAGATTGGACTGAGGAAGAAAGAAGATTAGTACAATATAATTTAAAGGCCAAATATATTATTACATCTGCCTTAGGAATAAATGAATACTTTAGGGTTTCAAATTGTAAAAGTGCTAAGGATATGTGGGATACACTACAAGTAACACATGAAGGCACAACAGATGTTAAAAGATCAAGGATAAACACTTTAACGCGTGAATATGAACTTTTTAGGATGAATGTAAATGAAAGTATACAAGACATGCAAAAGAGGTTCACACACATAGTTAATCATCTTGCATCTCTAGGAAAAACTTTTCAAAATGAAGATCTAGTAAATAAAGTCTTAAGATGTCTTAATAGAGAATGGCAACCAAAAGTAACAGCCATCACAGAATCTCAAGATTTATCTAGTATGTCTCTTGCTACATTATTTGGAAAATTGCAGGAGCATGAAATGGAATTACTAAGATTAAATCAGCATGAAGAAACTGATAAGAAGAAGAAAGGAATCGCTCTTAAAGCCTCATCTGCAATCCAAGAAGGCAATGATAAAGAAGGTTCAATTGACTTGGATAATGATGAAGATATTAGTCTGTTTGTAAAAAGATTCAACAAGTTCCTGAGAGTCAGAGGAAATCAAAAGCGACCCAATTTTAAACCTAAAAGAAGGACAGAAACTTCATCCTCTACTCTAAAATGCTTTGAGTGCAATCAACCTGGACATCTGAGGGTTGATTGTCCCATCTTCAAGAAAAAGATGGAGAAGTCTGAAAAGAAAAATATTAATGAAAAGAAATTGAAGAAAGCATACATTACGTGGGATGAAAACGATATGGAATCTTTTGAAGATTCAGAAAATGAAAAAATAAACCTCTGCCTTATGGCAAAAAGTTATGAAAGTGATGAAGAGGTAACATCTTCAAACAATTTATCTATTTCTTTTGATGAATTGCAAGATGCATTTGCTGATTTGCATAAAGAGTCAATTAAACTTGCAAAGTTAGTTTCATCTTCAAAGAAAACAATTTCAAATTTAGAAAATGAAATTTTAAAATTAAACAAAGAATTAGATCATCTTAGAAATGAAGTCCCAATTTCTAAACCAAATGAAAAAGTTCACATTTCTACTATTTCTGACAAGAAAATGTCAGATTCTTGCAGTTGTTGTGAAAAGTATGAAAAAGAAATCAAAGAATTGAAAAACTCTCTTGCAAAATTCTGTTATAGTAAAAATAATTTAGATGTCATTTTAGGAAAACAAAGACATGTCTCCAATAAGGCTGGATTAGGATATAAATCTGAAAAACAACAAAAATTTCATAAAAACTTCTCTACTTCCACACAAAAATATAATTCTAGTTCTATCACATGTTTTTACTGTGGAAGAAAAGGGCATGGCACATCTACATGCTATATTAGAAGAAATTGTAATAAAATTAAAATGATTTGGGTCCCAAAAGGATCCTTTATTCATACTAACACAAAAGGACCCAATAAAGTTTGGGTACCTAAGTTACAACCTTGATTTTGTAGGAACCCTTGAGGAAAAAGTGGTACATAGATAGCGGTTGCTCAAAACATATGACGGGAGACAAATCAAAATTCACACATATCTCTCCCAAGAAAAGCGGACATGTAACTTATGGTGACAACAACAAAGGTAAAATTCTTGGAGTTGGAAAAATAGGTACAAATGCTTCAACCTCCATTGAAAATGTTCTACTTGTTGAAGGTCTTAAACACAGTCTGCTTAGTGTGAGTCAATTATGTGATAAAGGCTATCTGGTATCATTTGATTCTCAAAAGTGTGTCATTGAACATAAACATGATACGAATATAAAGCATGTAGGGTTTAGAGTCAACAATGTTTACATGATAGACTTAAGTCAAAAACTAGATAATAATCAATGTTTTCTTAGTAAAGATGATGATCCATGGTTTTGGCATAAACGGATTGCACATATAAACATGGAACACTTAAATAGATTAATATCAAAAGATTTAGTTGTTGGTTTACCAAAACTAAGATTTGAAAAAGATAGGCTATGTGATGCATGCCAAAAGGGAAAACAAACTAGAGTTTCTTTCAAATCTAAAAACATTGTTTCAACTACTCAACCCTTACAATTACTTCATATGGATTTGTTTGGTCCTTCCAGAATCATGAGTTTTGGAGGAAGTTACTATGCTCTTGTTATAGTTGATGATTATTCTAGATACACATGGACTCTTTTTATCACTCATAAGAATGATGCATTTCAAGCATTTAGAAAACTTGCAAAAATCATTCAAAATAAGAAAAATCTCAAGATTATATCTATTAGGAGTGATCATGGGGGTGAGTTTGAAAATAAAGAATTTGAATTATTTTGTGATAAGCATGGAATTGAGCATAATTTTTCTGCACCAAGAACCCCTCAACAAAATGGTGTTGTTGAAAGGAAAAATAGATCTTTGGAAGAGATTGCTAGAACTTTATTAAATGATACTCCTCTTCCAAAATACTTTTGGGCTGAAGCCGTTAACACTGCATGCTACATTTTAAATAGGGCTTTAATAAGACCCATTTAAAAGAAAACTCCATATGAGTTGTTCAATGGCAGAAAACCAAACATCTCACATCTTCATATCTTTGGTTGTAAATGTTTTGTATTGAATAATGGAAAATATAACTTAGGAAAATTTGATGCTAAGTCAGATGAAGGTATTTTCCTTGGATATTCTCTGCATAGTAAAGCTTATAGAATATATAATAAAAGAACAATGACAATTGAAGAGTCTATACATGTTTCCTTTGATGAGTCTAATGCCATTCTTCCAAGGAAGGATTTTTTAGATGATATTTCAGATTCCTTAGAAGATACACATATTCATGGAAATGAATCTAAAGAAAAAGATGAAGGAAGCAATGAGGATTCTCAAGATAATGGGGCTAGAGGAAATAATGAACTTCCAAGAGAATGGAAAGCCTCAAGAGATCATCCCCTTGACAACATTATTGGTGATATATCAAAAGGGGTAACAACTAGACATTCTCTTAAAGATTTATGCAATAATATGCCTTTTGTATCTATGATTGAACCTAAAAATATAAAAGAAGCCATAGTAGATGATAACTGGATAATTGCTATGCAAGAAGAACTGAATCAATTTGAAAGAAATAATGTGTGGAAACTAGTAGAAAAACCTGAAAATTATCCTGTCATAGGAACAAAATGGGTTTTTAGAAAGAAATTAGATGAACATGGCATAATTATTAGAAATAAGGCTAGGTTAGTAGCAAAAGGGTATAATCAAGAAGAGGGAATAGACTATGAAGAAACATATGCTCCAATTGCAAGATTAGAAGCCATTAGAATGCTTTTAGCATATGCATCCATAATGAATTTTAAACTCTATCAAATGGATGTTAAAAGTGCTTTTCTAAATGGTTTAATTCAAGAAGAAGTATATGTTGAACAACCCCCAGGCTTTGAAATCCCAGATAAACCAACTCATGTTTATAAATTGCAAAAGGCTCTTTATGGTTTGAAACAAGCCCCTAGGGCGTGGTATGAACGTTTAAGCAATTTTCTTCTAGAAAAAGAATTCTCTAGAGGTAAAGTGGATACCACATTGTTCATAAAGAGAAAGCATAATGATATTTTGTTGGTTCAAATATATGTTGATGATATAATTTTTGGATCCACTAATGATTCATTGTGCAAGGAGTTTTCCCTTGATATGAAAAGTGAATTTGAAATGTCAATGATGGGAGAACTAAAATACTTCCTGGGATTACAAATCAAGCAAACTCAAGAAGGTATATTCATCAATCAAGCCAAGTACTGCAAGGAATTGATCAAAAGATTTGGGATGGAAAGTGCAAAACACATGGCTACACCGATGAGCACTAGCTGTTACTTAGATAAAGATGAATCTGGTCAATCTATAGACATGAAACAATATTGAGGTATGATCGGATCTCTTCTCTATTTATCTGCTAGTAGACCTGATATTATGTTCAGTGTATGCATGTGTGCTAGGTTTCAATCCAACCCCAAACAATCACATTTGAGTGCAGTTAAGAGAATCATGAGATATCTATTAGGTACAATAAATTTAGGATTATGGTATCCTAAGAACTCAACATGTAACTTAATAGGATATTCTGATTCTGACTTTGCCGGATCTAAAACTGATAGAAAAAGTACAAGTGGAACTTGTCAATTCATTGGATCCGTTCTTGTCTCATGGCATAGTAAGAAACAAAACAGTGTTGCTTTATCCACTGCTGAAGCGGAATATATTTCTGCCGGCAGTTGTTGTGCACAGATTTTATGGATGAAGCAACAATTATCTGACTATGGCATCCTTCTTGATCGTATACCGATTAGGTGTGATAATACTAGTGCCATAAATCTATCCAAAAACCCTGTTCAACACTCTAGAACCAAACATATAGAAATTAGGCACCATTTTCTTAGAGATCATGTCCTAAAGGGAGATTGTATATTAGAGTTTGTTGATACAAAGAATCAGCTTGCTGATATCTTTACAAAACCTCTCCCAAAAGAAATATTCTTTTCAATAAGAAGAGAATTAGGCCTTTTAGACCTTAGTGATTTGGATAGGTAATTTTTTATGAATGTTTGATTATGTTTTGATTGAGTATGACGCTTGTGTTGTTTAATTTAATTTACTTCTTGTTAGTATAATTAATTATTAAGATAGTATAAGTTTTTAGACTTAGAAATAAGTTTTTCTTTTAGGAAAAGGCTATTTTTTGTTCTGGTAATCGATTACATGAATACTGTAATCGATTACACTAGAACAGATGGCCTGTAATCGATTACAGTATTCATGTAATCGATTACCAGTAGGCTGCCTCCTCCTGTAATCGATTACCATTACTTGTAATCGATTACCACGCGTCCTGCTCTATAAATATCACATTTTCCAGAAATCCCTACGCAGCCCCTTTTCTCTTACGACGTTCCTCCATTCCCAAACCTCCAAACCTTCGCATCTCACTCATTTTTCCATCAAATCAACTCCCGTAAATTGCAATCTTCTTCTTTTTCATTTCTCTTTTGATTTCACCGATTGAAATCTGCAAAAACTCCTTCAAATGGCAGAATCGTCAAAGAAACGAAAGGGTTCTTCCGCCTCCGCTTCGGCTTCAAGAGCTCATCGTTCCGGAGCCACTAGCGCATCCACAGCACCAATTCCACCCTCATTGTCTTCTTCCCCATTGTTTTCTTCCGAAGAACAGCAGAAACGGTATTCAAATCTTTTCTCATCTCGTTCCATTATCGACCCTAAGTTTATTGATATGGAATTCTTCTCTGATGAAACCTTTGATTGCATTCAAGCCTTTCAGAACTTAGGTCTTATACCTTTCATGTCATTACAATTGCCTATTTATCCTGAATTGGTTAAAGCTTTTTATTGTAATCTTGAAATTCAGGACAACACTCTGATTTCTGAGGTTTTTGGGACAAAAATGGTCATTGACCAGTCCCTTTTCCATGACTTAACCAAATTACCCAGTGACGGTGTACCATTTGAAGGTACACTGAATGACGACTGGAAATTTGATTTCTCTGCCCATGATGCCCGCCAGTTGGTTTGCACCAACAATGCGGATATGACCGGACGTCTTCTTGCCGGGTCATTGGCTTTTGAAAGTCGCATCCTTCACTATTTAATTGTGCATATTCTGCTTCCACGGTCTTCCAACCTTGCCCAGGTTTCTGAGGAAGATCTAATTATCATGTGGGCCTTTCATACAGGGCGTCAACTCAACTGGGCACACTTAGTCAGATATCGCATGCATAAGGCATTGCGATTAAATGCTCCACTACCATATCCACAGCTTGTTACTCTATTTCTTCGTCATTTTGAAATTCCTCTTGATTCTGAATCTTATATTCCAATCAAGAGATCCTTTTTAATTGGTGCTGCTGCAATTGTTTCTTTTGGTTACCGCAAAGAGCGTGACGGCTCTTGGGTCAGAAAGGGGACTCAACCCGCTAATGAAGAAGGCAACCTCCCAAATGAAGATAATTGCACTCTTCTTCGCAGGCTTATGGACAAGTTTGATGGACTTCAGACTTTTGTTGGTGACAAGTTTGATGCCATGGAATTACAAGTTGACATGAGGTTCGATGCTATGGAATCAAGGATCACAAGAGTTGAAGAAGATGTCTCTTTCATCCGAACTTGTTTTGATCCACCACCTCCGCCTCCTTCATCCTCTTAGATTATATGCTATTATTATGACTTAGTTTTATTAGTGGTTAAGTATTATTAGTACTTTGCTTTATCGCCGTGTATTTGGCTTTTTATTCTAGTTATCGTACTCTTGCACTATTATTATATTTCTCGCTTTTTGTTTTGGTTAATTATGACACTATATGGAGTTATTTTGATTTCATGGTTGGCTTGGTTTTGGATAATTATTGTATTAATGTTTGCTCTAGTTCTTTTTGATGTTGCCAAAGGAGGAGAGAACTTGAGATAACTTGGGTTAGAAATCAATTATCAATTAGAAATTTATCTTAGGCATACATACCAAAAGATAGGGGGAGTAAGGGTTGTGTGAACGTGCTATCATCTTGTATATAGCTTGGTTTGATTTCAGGTACTGTCATCATCAAAAAGGGGGAGATTGTAGACAAAGGATCAAGCTGAATGCTTTGATGATGCCAAAGGATTACATGAATCACATGCTTCTCAAAGATTTATTCAAGACAAAGATATTCAAGATGAATGATCAAGACAGTCTCTAGAGTCTTAGGAAAGGTATATTAAATAGGAAGGGAATTCGAATTGAAGTCGCAAAAGGTTTGGCCAAGAAATCTAAGTTAAAAAGGTTTTTCAATAGATTTACTCTCTGGTAATCGATTACCAGAGGATGTAATCGATTACCAGTGGCCAAAAACGATTTACAACAGCTATTAAAATTTGAATTCAAAATTTGCACTGTGTAATCGATTACACATATATGGTAATGGATTACCAGCAGTTTCTGAACGTTTTAATTCAAATTTTAAAGCCTGTAATCGATTACACATATACTGTAATCGATTACCAGAGGAGTTTTTCAGAAAACATTCTCAACAGTCACATCTTTTTGTGTGGTTCTTGAATGGCTATCATAGGCCTATATATATGTGACTTGAGACACGAATTTGCTAAGAGTTTTTCAGAACAAAAAGGTCTTATCCTCTTAAAAAGCAAATCGTTTTATCCTCTTACAAATTCCTTGGCCAAATTACTTGTGATTCAATAAGGAATTATTTGAGTGCTCAAATTGTTCAATCTATCTCTTTCAAGAGAGATTTCTTCTTTTCTTCTTCTTCATTCTGAAAAAGGGATTAAGAGACCGAGGGTCTCTTGTTGTGAAAGAATTCTAAACACAAAGGAAGGGTTGTCCTTGTGTGTTTAGAACTTGTAAAAGGAATTTACAAGATAGTGGAACTCTCAAGCGGGTTGCTTGGGGACTGGACGTAGGCACAAGGGTGTGGCCGAACCAGTATAAATCTGAGTTTGCATTTTCTCTTCCCTTAAACTCCTTTATTTATTATTGTTTTATATTCATATTCAATCTGTTCTGTTTGAATCAATATTTAAGAAACTCATTATTAAGGGAATTTAGAACTGGAATAGAAAGATAAATAGAATTTTTAATTGGGGAAATAAGTTGTGATATCTTAATTCAACCCCCCCTTCTTAAGATATCTGAGGCCACTTGTCCAACAAAATTGCCTAAGCAGGTGAGGGTGCGAGGGCACCTAATTAAATTTGATGTTGACACCCTCAACACCTTTGCTTCTTGGAAGATAAATGGCAACGGAATGGAGAAGGAAGATAGAGAGAGAGGAGACACCACTTCAAGGAGAAGAAGCTCACCACCATAGGAGGCCATGGATAAGAGCTTGGAGGAAGAAGGAGATGAATAAAGGGAGAGGGAGAGAAGAGCATGAAATTTTGTGCGCCAAAAGAGCTTTGAAATCTGAAGTTAATATTCAAATGATCAAAGTTGAAAAAAATGCACACGCATGACCTCTATTTATAGCGTAAGTGTCACAAAAAATTGGAGGGAAATTTGAATTTCAATTCAAATTTCACTTGAATTTGAAATTGAATTTGTGGAGCCAAAATTTCACTAATTATGATTAGTGAATTTTAGTTATGATGCAGCCCACTAATCTAAGATCAATTCCAAGATTCTCCACTAAGTGTGCTTAGGTGTCATGAGGCATGTAAAACATGAAGGACATGCAGAAAGTGTGACTATATGATGTGGCAATGGGGTGTAGTAAGCAAATGCTCACCTCCCCCTCTAAAATTTAATTGGATTGGGCTTCTACCAATTCAATTAAATTTATTTCCAACCACACACATCAAATATTCACTTAGTGCATGTGAAATTACAAAACTACCCCTAATACAAAAACTAGTCTAGGTGCCTTAAAATACAAGGGCTGAAAAATCCTATACTTCTAGGGTACCCTACCTACAATATGGAGCCCTAAATAGAAGGACCAAATATAATGAGATCCTAGTCTAATATGGACAAAGATAAGTGGGCTCATACTTAGCCCATGGGCCCAAAATCTATCCTAAGGCTCATGAGAACCCTAGGGCCTTCTCTTGCATCTTTGGTCCAATCTTCTTGGAGTCTTCTATCAATGCCCTTGGGGGGTAGGATTGCATCATTCCCTCCCCCTTGAAAAGGATTTGACCTCAAATCCAGGGGTTCTTGAAACTCATTAATTCTTTCCTCGACACCTGTAAAAAGAATAAAAACATATGTATTAGTGATGTTGGGTATGTTAGAGTACGGTAAGGATTGAAAACCCCTTTCCTGGCCATCTTCCCATGAGAGAATATAGTTCCTCACCAACTCAATGAGTGGTGCTACAAGTATTGAAAAATATGGGACAAACCTTTTGTAAAAGTTTGTTAAGATATTGAAGCCCCAAATTTCCCTTATACTTGGTGGAGTAGGCCACTCATGAATGACCTTTATTCTCTTAGGGTCCATGGGAAGCCCTTGATCACTATTTAAAAAGTTAAGGAAAGTAATGGAATAAAACATACCTTTTTCTTTATTTTCATATTGATTATTCCTACAAAAAATTACGACAAACCTAAGGTGTCCCACATGAGCACCTAGGTTTGCATTGAAACAAAAAATAAGAACAAACCTACCTAATGAGTCCCTATGTACACAAATCATGAAGATGTTGGGTGCATGAGTGATTTTACAAAAGAGTATTGCACCACTCAACACATTCATCATACCGCCTATCATAAGGATTTGGTGCCTAATAATACCTATTTTAGGCACCAACAAAGCACAAGGATTTAAGCTCTTGCGAACCAAACCCTCATCCAACAATTTCTTTACTTGAGGAATAAACTCAAGCCCAAGAGGTGTGGCAATGCTAGCAAGTGTCTTTTTACAAAAGAGAAAATGTGGAGGTTGTCTAAGAGGGAAAGTTTCTTTGATGTTTGTCTTTATTGTAAAATGAGTTTCCTTCTTAGCTAAACTCTTGGAGGAGACACTTACCTCCTTACACTTCTCTTTAACCACTAATGGTTGTCTTTCTTCTTGGGGGTAGATTTCTTCACTAGATTTTTCACCTTTTGCTTCTTCACTTTCACTAGAGGAAGGTGAAGTAGTAGCCTCATCTTGGCTACTATAAATGTCTTGGCCCCTCATAATCATGGTTTTTGTGGTGGGGCATTGAGAAGTAATGTGTCCTCTTCCAAGACATTTAAAGCACTTTATAGAGCTAGTTTTCTCTTGCATACTAGCCTTAGGGGCTTGCTTTTCTATTGTCTTCCCCTTATCATCTTTGGGCTTAGAAGGTGTCACCCCTAAGATGCCTTGACCTTGGTCTTTCGTTGGATAAGAGTGAGAGCCATAAGATTTTGAAGTAGACTTCTTTTTAAGTTGTTGCTTTACCCTTATTTCCCAATCTAAGTTAGCCTCTACATTGTCCTTCCCATGGAAGTATGGGAGGTTAATGTTAGCCTCTTGAGGCTTTCTTTCCTATTCTCTTCTATGGGAGTGAGGTCTAAGATGTGACCTATGCCTTTCTTCGTAATAGTCACGAAGTTCTTCACTTAGGCTCTTGCAAGAGTTATGATTACTATAGGAGGCATGTTTTTCTCTTTTCATTTCTTTCATTATTTTTCTTCTTTCTTCCTCTCTTATTTTTTTTCTTTCATCTTGAATTATTTCTTCCACTCTTTTTTTTCCTTTTTCTTTTCTCTCTTGTTTTTCATTCCACAACTTAAGGGATCTCAACTCATCTAATATCTTATACAAGGGGTCCTTAGGAGTAGAACCCTCACCATTAACACTAGATGAAGAATGAAGACTCATGTTGGTTCCTAAGTTATGGTTCTTTTTTGTTGGGGGTTTGAAAACAAAAGGTAAAAGAAACTATGGTTTAAACTAGCCAAAATAAACACTAAAAGAGGTGTGAAAGATAAGGTAAAAACTAATTGGTAAAAGGCAAACTATCTAGGCGGTTTGACAATGGAGGGTAAAGGAAATAAGCTATGAAAGTAAGCAAGAAATTAAAGTGCAAGAAATGCAAACTAGGCGGATCCTAAGAGTGTTTGGATGACCTCATTTAAGGTTCCCAACAACGCACTCACTATCCTAAGGGAAAATTGCCTAAAATTATTACACACAAATGGAAGTAGGGTGACCTAGCGAAGGCTCCCAACTTACTTCCAATGAAAGGCCTTTTTGTTACAAAATTTGAAAGCAAAGCAAATTGCCAATTACAAAGAAAAAAAAGTCCTCAATTGTGGTGGCTATTCTCTCTTTAGTGTTTCACTCAATTTGGAGTGCTTCTTATTCCAATAGCTCTTAAGGTGGTTGGCCCCTTGCTTCTTGACTCAAATTCTTCAAGATATGGCACCAATCCTCCTTCCCAATTCCCTATATGGCAACTCACAAGCAAGGAAACAAAGAGACAAGCAATAACCAAAGACCAAAAAAAATGAAATGAAAGCTAAACCAATAGAGTTTTAACAAGACAAATTTTCAAGGATTATTCAACAATTAAAGCAATGAAAAGCACAAAAAAGCAAGCTAGGACTCAAAGAGAAACCTAGAATGGCTCTAGAGTAGAGTAGAAAAACTAAAAAAAAAGACTCAAGAAACCTCTAGTTTTGGCACTTGTTTTCACAATAATTTTCAATTGAAATTTCAGAACTAGGATTGGTATAAAATAGGCACCAATTATAGAACAAATTTTGAGCCAAAACAACAAGCACACTTTCCTTTCACTTTTTTTTTCCTGGACACTGATTTTTCTGCCAGCTTGTGCGATTTTTATTATTTTTTCCTTTAATCCAAATTGCTTGGTTCTTTTTTTAGAATTTTGTTCTAGATGTCTAGAAAATTCAGTAAAACATTCAGCTCAAAAAACTTAGTGACCAATTCCCAGTAATTTATACAAGTTCGTATGTTCAAGCTGCCAGCACCATCGATTTCAACCTAGAAATCAAGAGTAGTGTTTATGTTGCTTAAGGCTTGGATAGTTACAATTTGTGTTTGCTTATGCTCAATTATCTTGAATAACACAATTCAAGAGAGCTTAAGACAATGGAGGATATACATGGAGAATAAGATGAAGAATAAGATGAAGAACAAGGAATTAAAGAGAATTCACCGAACAAAAAGATAGAGGAAGCAAAAGAACATCACCTAGATGAAGATGCTCTTGATACCACATGATGTGGGCTCCATTGGAGCTTGTAGGCCTAGGATCTTCTTCATCAATGGATTCCTTTGCTTCTTGGAAGATAAATGGCAGCAGAATGGAGAAGGAAGAGAGAGAGAGGAGACGCCACTTCAAGGATAAGATGAGTCTAGAAGAAGCTCACCACCATAGGAGGCCATGGATAAGAGCTTGGAGGAAGAAGGAGATGAATAAAGGGAGAGGGAGAGAAGAGCACGAAATTTTGTGCTCTAAAAGAACTCTGAAATCTGAAGTTAATATTCAAATGATCAAAGTTGAAAAAAATGCACACACATGACCTCTATTTATAGCCTAAGTGTCACACAAAATTGGAGGGAAATTTGAATTTCAATTCAAATTTCACTTGAATTGGAAATTCAATTTGTGGAGCCAAACTTTAGAGCCAAAATTTCACTAATTATGATTAGTGAATTTTAGTTATGATGCAGCCCACTAATCTAAGATCAATTCCAAGATTCTCCACTAAGTGTGCTTAGGTGTCATGAGGCATGTAAAGCATGAAGGACATGCACAAAGTGTGACTATATGATGTGGCAATGGGGTGTAGTAAGAAAATGCTCACCTTCCCCTCTAAAATTTAATTGGATTGGGCTTCTACCAATTCAATTAAATTTATTTCCAACCACACACATCAAATATTCACTTAGTGCATGTGAAATTACAAAACTACCCCTAATACAAAAACTAGTCTAGGTGCCCTAAAATACAAGGGCTGAAAAATCCTATATTTCTATGGTACCCTACCTACAATATGGAGCCCTAAATACAAGGACCAAATATAATGAAATCCTAGTCTAATATGGACAAAGATAAGTGGGTTCATACTTAGCCCATGGGCCCGAAATCTACCCTAAGGCTCATGAGAACCCTAGGGCCTTCTCTTGCATCTTTGGTCCAATCTTCTTGGAGTCTTCTATCCAATGCCCTTGGGGGGTAGGATTGCATCATAGAGGAAGGGGAGAGCTCGCCCGCCTACTCCAGGTTTGTTAATCTGAGGCTAGATCCTCAAGAGCTTGCAGCCTATCTATGTATCCCTGGGAGGGGATTTAAGTTGAATGCAGACGGGCTGCCTCTGAAGATTTTGAGGAAGTATCTTACTACTCTGGCCCAGATCTGGAGTGTTCTGTCTTTTTCTAACTTAGCTCCGGCATCTCATACTTCGGATATTACTTTGGATAGGGCTAAGTTAATCTACGGGCTTGTAATGCAGATGAATATGAACTTGGGATCCCTTATCTCAGGTCAGATTTCTCTCATCGCACAGCATCACTCCTTAAGGCTAGGTTTTCCAACCCTTATTATTGCTTTATGCAAGGCCCGAGGAGTCACATCTGATTCTCTGACCTTTTAATCCCTAAGCCCAGCCAATAATTTGGCTTATATTAAAAATAATTATTGGAACCTGGATGACCCTTCAGTCACCTTTAGGGGAACCTGCAAATCTAGGGCCAGAGGATCTGAGGCACCATCTACTTCAGCTCCTTTTACCTCTCCTCTCCCTCCACCACCGGCAGCTCCAGTTCTTCCAAGTCCCTTCGTTCAGAGCTCAGAGCCTTCTTTGTCTATGTTGCAGAGCTTGCATCAAGGCCAGCTTCTGATCATGCAGAGTTTGCAGGGTGTGGTCCAGCAGGGGCCAATTATGAGCATCGAGGAGTTTCTTCAGAAGGTGGCCTGGCCAGGAGTCCAGCCTTCTCCTTTGGGAGGGGGTGAGGCCTCTGCAGCCCAGGAGCCTCAGCAAGATCAGCAGGATGACATTCTAGAGGCCTTAGAGCCCACTCCACCTGAGCCTTTCATTTTTTAGACTAATCCAGTTATTGTACAGGAGGATGTTGCAGTACCAGAGCCATCTCCTTAGCCTGAGCCATCTGCACCAGTGTTGGATCTGCCCCTTTATCAGGATTCACCATCAAGAAATCCTGCACTGGATCTAAATGAGCATGCCATGGATCAGGATCAAGATTTTTATTTCCATGCTTTTTGAATAGTTTTATTATTATCTCGTCTTTAGTACATTTTATAATTTAGATTTATGTTTATGTTTCAGCTTTTAAATTTCTGTTCATAGTTTTTATTTTTATTGATAGCTTGTACAAAGCTTGATTGAACAGTGCATTTATATTATCCAGTGGTTGATACTTCATTTTGGAATTCAGTGTTTGTGATTGGTTTGAATTGATCAATTTTATGATGTGAGTGAATTGGAATGCATAGATCATATGCCTTGAATGAGCATGCAGTCATTAGAAGAGAAAGAACATGGAATTAGGATCATGACTGAAAATGTTAGTTGGTTTGTGAGGTTGATTGTGAAGGAACGCATTAGCCGCAACCCGATGAGAGTGTGATCTTTAATTGTGAGAGAACGACTAACGTTAAGTAATGGTTTTTGCATGAATCTTTGAATATGGAATGAATGCATGAGTTTGAAGATGATGAAGGCCATGTTTTAATTGAAAGTAGCCACTTAGCCAAAAAGCTTACCTTGTGTATGAATGATTTATCCCTTGCACCTAGTTTGAGCTGAAGGTATGATTGTTTGATTGAACCTTGAGCCTGTACAGTTTATCTCCTTCTACCTTTTCTTAGGTTGTAGGAGAGCATCATTCATGAAAGGAAAAATTTGGTTAAATCAATTTGCCCCAAATTTGGGGGAGTTTATTGGGTGAAAGCTTCCAACGGTAAGAAATAATAGCATACACAACAGTTAATAAGCACAACAATGTGTTCAATAAAAAAAACTATAAGTAGTAAAGAAAAATAAAAATGTATGCTGTTATTCAAGAAAAAGAAAAGTAAAGTGCGGAAAGGAAAGTAATAGAGCTGGAATAAAAAGAAAGAGGTTAATCTAAGGATGAATGCTCTCTTAGAACTTAAGTTTTGCATCCTAGAAAAACCATGATTTGTTTGCAGCCCAGCCTAATTACAAGCCTAGTAAAAGTCCTTTGGATTCAAGTTTGTGTGTTCTTGACTGTATAGTATGAGATGAAGTGCATAGATTGAGACTTATGTTGGTTGTTGACTGATGAATAGCCTGAATACTTGTGCTTGAGTGAAACAGTGACCGTGAGGCTTTGGTTGATGATCCTTCCTTGATATCCGTCATTCCTACTAACTTATCTCAGTTGTGTTTCTTAATAATCATGTTCATGTCTTTGAAAATTTGTATGTCTTGTGAGAAGCTATTGATTGAAGCATTATGCCATTCATGTCATGTGATTGAATTCTTTGGAACAAACATTGTTTTTGAATAACCACTATGAGTTTGTCACTTAAGGACAAGTGATCTGTTCTTTCTTTGCTCGAGGACAAGCAAAACTGTAAATTTGGGGGAGTTTGTTAGTTGTCTTTTACGACTAATTTTTTGGTATAGAAAAGTTTCCAAAATGTAAATAAATCTCCCAATTTATGGTTAATTTTTGGTAGGATTCTAAATATTTCTAGTTTAGTTTTCATTTGTGCTCAGTAGAAGCCTTTCTATTGAATTTAATGTAAATTTCAGGTAAAAAGGAGAAAATTATGAAGGTTCAAAAAGTGTTGTCTCGCTAAGCTTGAACCATGTGCTTAGCGAGACCAAACCGCTAAGCGAGACAACAATGGCTTAGCGCGTGAGGATAAGCCTGAAGAGAGTTCTTCCACACAAGCACGCGCTTAGCACGTATGCAGCTCGCTAAACGAGGCGGTTGTCTCTTCTGCGCTAAGCGCAAAATTGGCACTAAGCCAAATATCACTTACTTGTGCTAAGCGCAAGAATGGTGCTAAGCGTGCCTTCGAGGTCAGAAAGCCCCTTTTAAGCCTGATTTGCACAGAAAAAAAAAGAGAGAGTGTGACGACGTGAAAGAGGTCGGAATTGACTGTGAATTGTGTGCAGAGAACAGAGGAAAAGCTGAGCAAGGAAGCAAAGGTCCTAACTTTTTGGTAGATTCTAGGTTTTAGAGTTATTTTCTAGGTTCTTATAGGTGGAGGAGACATCCCCACTGCTTTGTAATCTGGTATTTTCTCTAAAACCCTTCTCTTATTTGTGAAAGCTGCTCCCTTGTAATGGAAGGCTAAAATCCTTTGTTGGGAATTTCTACTGAGTACTTGATGTAAATATTTTTATTATCTATTTGAGGTTATTTTCATGTGTTCAATGTTTCTATCTAAGCTTATTGTATGCATGCTTGTGGTTTGATCACCCATTGGTGTATGGTGTTAGGAACTTTAGCATTGACAAATGTCCTGTTTCCTTGGAACTTGATAGAGCAGGGCTAGATAACTGTAGTGCTAGACATAGTGTGTAGGGTTCTAGTTTTTATTATGTTGTGCTTATAATGCTGTTTAAATTAGGCTAAGTTCAACAAGAGACATCTGCGAACAAAGCTTAGTTTAAATTAGTCCAAACTCACGAGACATCGGTGTTGGTATTTTTGTCCTCAGCATAGAACACATGAATAATTTCAAATAGAGAAAAACCCTAATTGCATCAACTATCTCGGTGGAAGGACCCAACACTTTTACTTATTTGTTTTCAAACTCAATTGTTCATGTTTACTATTTCTTTGATCACAATAGAATATACCTCTGTTTAAATTCATGATACTTAATTCTTTTTACAAACAGTTGCATTTTGAATGAAGCTTTTCCAAGTAAAATAGGTTCCCTGAGTTTGATACTCAAATCATTCTGTTTTAATTATTTACTTGACGATCCGATGCACTTGCTAGTAGATTTCGCACCCACACAAACAAGTAGTATTCCTAGGGGTGGAATCAGGGAGCCATGGAAGAAGATGTGCGGGAGGTCCTTGGAGTTGGTCCAACAGCACGTACACAACCAGGGTGTTCTGGTTGCCTAATGGCAATAGCCAGTACATCCCGATGTCCATGGGTGACAAAGGAACTCTGTGAGGCCTGCTCCTCCAACTAATCCTGTAACGAACACACTTATTTGTTTACTCAATCAAATAATAAGCATAAATAATTGGAATTGACAATTGAAAGTGACTTACAATCTTGTTGGCAATTTCCTTAGCTACCTCAGAAGTCATTTGCCCAGTTTTCTTGGTGCGGGCCATCTTCCACTTCACGTGTCATCTGATGGGAGATTAAGGATCAATGACAGTGTCAGTTCTTCTAGATTTAGCAGCTTTCTCCAGTTGTTTCTTTTTCTTCTCCTCCATCATCTTGTTTTCTAGAAATTCATAACCCCCACGAGACAACACATGAGGGGCACTGTTTTGTATCTGGATGGCCCGTGCCTTCTTTCGCACATCCTATAAAAATTAAAGATTATTGAAAGTTATCATTACTCACAACAATAAGTAAATTTAAAGTTTAAAACAATGAAAATCACAAAGTTACCTCCCACGAAGGGTCTTTGCGACTCTGACAAAATTGGGCCCACTTCTCCTTGCTAATGTTGTACTTTTCGCATACAGTGTCATTGATATTGTCCTTGTCGACTACAAGTGTCCATTTCAATGTCAAATCAGACTTAAATTGTCTCCACCGCTCCCCCACAGTTTGAAGTAGTTTCTTTTTTTTCCTCAGATCAAATGCTTCAGGGATACCAAATTTAGCCTGACAAATGAAAAATTACATTTTATTGTTACTAAATTACAATTTTATTGTTAATCAACAAAAGGCAACATTTAACTAAAATACCTGAATATCCTCCCATATCAAATCCTTCTGAGTAGCAGGGACTTATTTCCGATTCTCCTATGTCACATCCATCTTATCACAAGCGACGATCCCCAAATAGGTTCTTAACTTCTTTCTGTGGGGACCATCGACTTTCTCGATCTCAGGATCCACATGGACCAGGGGTCTCTTTGCCCCAACTGGTCTAGTAGCCAATGATCTCAGGCGTGTGGCTTTTCTTGTCCGCTTCAAGGTAGGAGGGGAATTGATGCTGCACCAATAGGAGGAGGAGAGGAGCTGGGTGGTACAGTCATTTGCTAGTAAAGAAAAAAACATTAATTAATTTTCAACATTATCAAAAAAACTGAATAGCTTATGTAACTTAATGGACTTAAACGAAGTAGATAATAAAAAAATTACATTAGGCAATGTTAATTAATTCTCCTTCATCATGATCATTACGATTAACATGAACGTTGTTAGCTTCTTCTTCTCCAACGATGTTAGGCAACATTTGTGTGGACAAAGGACTAACATAAGTATCAATGTGTGAATCATCGTCTTCAACATTAACACCAATTGTTTTCCCATGTAGAACCACTGACCACCGTTCATCATAAGGGTCTTGAACATAAAATAAATGTTTAGCTTGTTCTGCCATAATGAAAGGTCATTCTAGTAAGCGAGTTTCTTCAGACCTACCAACGTAAATCCTACATCATCGGTTCGCACACTCGTATTTCTGCCAACCCACTTACATTTGAAAACACAGATAGTAAATTTGACATAGTTTCTTCTATGAAACCAAAGTAAGGGATGGAAGCTACACAAGGATTGTCATCATGTACACTAGCAAAGTGTTGAGATTCAGCCCTTAGGGTAACCCCACTATTTTGTGTTGTACTTTTATCGTCTTGTGCTTTTGTATAAAAGGAATACTTGTTTAAATCATATCCTTGCCAAGTGATAACATTTCTTTTAGGCCCATCTGCTAGCTTTCTTAATGTGTCAGAAGCATTATCATCACCAAGGATTGTATCTTTAAACCAATTTAGGAAAGTCTTGTTATGCTCTTTCAACACCTTGTTCTTCGACATTTTTGGATTACTTTCCTTCACTAAACTTTGTTACTGTTATTTAATACATACAAATGAGCTACTTCAAAATCTTCTACACTTGGGTGATAACATGCAGTCCTCTTAAACCTTTACCACTTACTCTTTCATCATGGCGAGACTCGGGAAGCCCAACAGATTTTTACTTTTCAAAGTACTCTGAACAAAATTCAATAGTCTCTTCTGCAATGTAACTTCCAACAATAGATGCTTCCGGATGGTGTATATTCTTCATGTACCGCTCAACCGGTTACATCCACAGCAAATAAACAGGACCACAATATTTGATTTCTCTGACCAGATGAACAATTTAAGTGAACCATGATGTCGAAGAAAGCAAGAGTTATGGCAATTGGCACAATATAATGACATCCTCGTTTTCCAGCTCATCTAACATGACAAGATCAAGGACTTTCCTACATATGGCATTGAAGAATAAGTAGAGCCAAGTTATGGCAAGCCTGACTTTGTCAGGCAAAATGCCTCGTATGGCCACGACTAACAATTGTTGCATCAAGATGTGACAATCGCGAGACTTTAACCCTACCAACTTAAAAGCTTTCAACTACACAAGGCTGTTAATATTTGAAGAGTATCCTTGTGGGACTTTGACACGACACAGACACTGACAAAAACTCATATTCTCCTTTCTAGACAAATTATGACAAGCTGGAGGCAAGTATATATTTTTTTACCATCAGACCTTGATGTAACTTGGCTCGTATACCCATCTCTGATAGATCTTGATGAGTATTCAAACCATCTTTCATCTTGCCCTGAATGTTAAGGAGCGTCCTAATGACACTATTACATACATTCTTCTCTACATGCATAACATCAATACAATGTCTAACATCTAGATCCGACCAATATGGAAGATCAAACAAAATCGACCTTTTCTTCCATATGTAAGTGTGATGTGCACCATTATTTTCTCCTATTTCTTAACCCTTTTTGCACCATTTTAATTACTGATTAGTCTTAATTGTCAAATTAATTATGCAGTTTTATCATTTGGGCCTACTGGATTAATTTTGTGTTTTTAATTTAATTTCAGGAGAATTATAAGCAATTGGTCTTGAATCTAGAATTGGGCTTGGACTTGAAGAGAGCAGACTATTTTATTCTACCAAATTTTATCTTATCTAGATTTTATCTTATCTAGATATTATTAAGATTTGATCTCATCTAGATATTATTTCATCTAGATCTTATCTTATCTTATCTTATCTAGATTTTATTTTATATATGGGCTTGGATTTAAAACAGATTTGTAAGCTTTGGGGCTGAAAACTATATAACAACACCAAGGTTCTAGTTTAGGCTCTCTCTTCTCTTTCTCCTCTCCTCTCTCTCTTTTTCGTTTTAGTTTTAGAGTGCTACTCTCAATCTGTTTTAGTTTCTTTTTTGTTTTGGAGAATAATTCTAGTTTTCTTCATTTCTACTACAATTTCGTTTTCTATTGATTAATGGAAGGCTAAGTCTCCAGCGTTGTTTTCTCTTGAGGATCAAGCACAACTCTCTTTGAGGTTCTATTATTACTAATAAATTCTGATAAGTATTTCCTCTTCACCAATTACTCTGTATTTGTTGCTATTAATTCATGCATGCTTAGTGCTTGATTAATTGTCTCTGCGCTTAATTTACGTGCATGCTTAATGATCGTTTATGATTAATTGGTGTATGTGTTGCTTAATCACATAATGAATGCCTTATGTTAAATTTTGCTTAGTAATTTAATATAGGGTTGGATTAAGTGGTTGAACTGATAAAGGATAAATTCTTGTAACCTAGGATAAGAGACTTGCTTGTGAATCCAAGGGAAGCAACGTGTTTTAATTATGATATTTTCTAATTCAAATTTATTCGCTGTTTAATTTACAAAAACAAACAACCCCCCTCCTCCCAATTCGTTACTGTTTTATTACTATCTGTTATGAACGTTTGGTTGACCATTGCTCGTTGGGAGACGACCTAGGATCACTTCCAAGATACTGCATTTTTAATGTTTATTTGATTCGGGTACGACCTCGATCAAAGTGTTACTTTTTGCCTTCTTTTTGGTTTTTCCAAATATAGTATTCAAGTGTTGAACCCGCTGAAAGACCTAATGACCAGTCAAAGCTATCATCGTAGTTCCATGCTCTTCACTTCCATTAAATGCTTTTTTCATTCGCCAATGAAGATGATATGGTTTCAGAAAACGTCGATTCCTGGTGTATACTATTTTTCTTCCATGTTTCAGTTGTATGTAGCTTGTGTCTTCTTCACAAATGGGGCATGCAAGATGACCCTTAACATTGTACCCACTTAAATTCCTATATGTTGGAAAGTCATTAATGGTACAAAAAAGCATTGCACGCAAATGAAAAGTCTCATTTCAAAACCCATCAAACATTGAAACCCCCTCATCCCACAACTTTGTCAAGTCTTTAATCAACGGATTGAGATAAACATTGATGTCATTTTGAGTTGTCTTGGGCCCGATATCATCATAGACAACATCATGTATTTTCGCTTCATGCACAACCAAAGAGGCAAATTGTAAATTACTAGCAAAACTGGCCATAAACTGTGTTGAGTGCTTAGACTGCCATATGGATTCATTACATCGGTGGCAAGTCCAAGCCTAAGATTTATTGCCTCCTTGCCAAAATCCAAATACAAATGATCAATCTTCTTCCACTGGGAGGAATCAGCCGGATGACGGAGCACTCCATCACAGTTTCTCCCATTTGCATGCCATGTAAGGTGTTAGTTGGTAAATACGACTAACTTTTGTGTAAGAAGCTGTTGTAAATTGTATATGACTCTTCCCATTTATAGTTGTTTTTGGTAGTATTGTAATCACTTTTTGTTAATTTAAGTAATAGGTACTCAGTATCCCAATTTAGTGTATTTAATGATCATTCCTTTTCAATTTCAGGCAAAATGGGCAAGATTGGTGAAGTGCAGAATTTATGAACCCGCTGAGCCATGCCACGCGCTGGGTGACCCATCCGCTAAGCGCACCATCCTCCGGCTAAGGGCGCATAAGAATCTGGAAGAAGGATAAGCTGTAAAGAGGCGCTGAGCGAGAGTGAACTTGCTAAGCACACCGCCTTTAACCCTTAGGCTAAGCGAAAAGACTTGCGCTAAGCCAGAAGTCACTTACACGCACTAAGCGAGTTCATCTTCCGCTAAGCGTGCGCCCACCATCAAGATTGCCTATTTGTATATCTACCTAATGATGTTTTATGTGTTCACTGTGCTATCAGTACTTAATTCTAGTGTGACTTTTCCTTCATCACACAATTGCATGCTTAGTTAGGGTCACTCAACATTGGGAAATGGTTTGATCCTTAGAACCTCATAGGACATGGCTAGCATATCATATTTTCATGAGACATCGGGGTATGGTAACCAAGTTTGTGTTATGTTATGTCTTAATGCGGTTCTGGTTAAGTTTAGTCTAACAAGAGACATCTGAGGATGACGCTTGATTAGGATTAGGCTAAACATGCATGAGACATCGGGGTTTAGTCGTCCAGGAGACAACATAGAACATGTAAACATTGTTAGGTAGAGAACATCCTTAATAACATTAGTCACCCAGTAGGAAGATCAACATGTTGTCTATCTGTCATCACACACCACTACTCACATGATTTGCTTTTGAATAGTTTAGTTTACATATTTGTTCATACCACACACCAAACTTTCATCCCAAGACACTCATTTACTAAACCACAGCTTTACCAAGTAAAACAAGTTCCCCGAGAGTTCGATACTCGGTATTTGCTTATCGTTTTATACTACTTGCATGATCGGTGCACTTGCCGGTCGTTGAACAAGCTTATGGTGCCATTCTCGGGGAACTTCTTTCTATTTGGAAATGTTTAGTTCAGTTTTAAGTGTCTTTTTGTTATTATTTTATTACTTGTGAATATTTGTTTTTGTTTATATTTGTTTTCTTCTTGAATTGGATAACCGCTGTTTCTGTCAGTGTTTTGTATGCATAGATCTTCTAAAGGTAATTTAATTCCTCGGGACTTGGAAATTGAAGCCACTTTAAGAAGGAATTGAGCTGAAAGGAGAAGGAAATTGTTGCAAGATAGGACAATAGCTTCCATTTTAGACGAAGAAATTCAATCTTCTGATTCAGCATCATGGGGATTATTATTTCTATTCCTCAAATAAATTGTGATTTTTGTCAAAGAGAGGCAGAAAGAGGTTTCAATCTGGACAATTTGTTGATGCAATTCAAGGATACAATTGAATCAATTCAACGAGCATTTAAAAGTATAGAAATTTAGGTTGGTAAGCTGGTAGAAGAAGTGACTCAAGCTATGGGCAGAAGAGAAGAAGAATTTGTAGAGGTTGAAGCTCAAGAGGAAAGCCTTGTAAATGAGCATGATTTAAAAGAAGAACATAAGGAGAAAGTGCAACAATGGGAGCAATGTTGGATCGAGTGGCCTCGAAATAATTAAGAAGGGGGGGTTGAATTAATTATGAACGTGTCTTTACTAATTAAAAAATTATCCTTCTTAATATTACTAGATTCAATTAGGCTTTACAACTAAGTTATGAGAAAGTAAAGAACAGTAACAATAACTTAGAAAAAAGTAAAGCGAAAGTAAAAAGTGTACAGCGGAAATTAAAGAGTGTAGGGAAGAAGAAAACAAACACAAGATTTATATTGGTTCGGCCACAACCCGTGCCGACGTCCAGTCCCCAAGCAACCACCGGTTCTTGAGATTTCCAATAACCTTGTAAAATTCTTTACAAGAAAAGATCCACAAGGGATGTACCCTCCCTTGTTCTCTTTGAACAACCAAGTGGATGTACGCTCCACTTGAACTAATCCACAAGAGATGTACCCTCTCTTGTTCTCAGTATAACAACCCAAGTAGATGTACCCTCTACTTGTACTACAAAGGATGTACCATCCAATGTGTTAAGACAAAGAATTCTTAGGCGGTTAGTCCCTTGAATTCTCTGTGAGGGGGATACAAAAGATATCTCAGGCGGTTAGTCCTTTGAAATCTTTTGTATAAAGGGAAAGGGAAAAAGATATCTCAGGCGGTTAGTCCTTTGAAATCTTTAGTAGGAAACAGAAGATATCTCAGGCGGTTAGTCCTTTGAAATCTTTTTGTCAAGAGGGAGAAGGGAAGAAACAAAAGAATTCTGAGGCGGTTAGTCCTTTGAATCTTTTGGCAAGAGAAAGAAGAGAATAAAGAAGAAGAATAACACAAGTGTTTGGACAATGAACTTTTCTTGAAAGAGAAAGTATTGAACAAAAACTCTATGAAACAAATTTGTATTGCATCATTTGAAATTCGTGCCATAGTCATATATTTATAGTCATTTGATGACTCAAGTTAAAAGTTTATGACTCTTGGCAATTTCTTCAAAACTAGTCACTTTAAAAGTTGTGACTCTTTTGAAAAAACTAGTCACTTTAAAAGTTGTGACTCTTTTTGAAAACTAGTCACTTAAAGGTTGTGACTTTTGAAAAACTCTTCAGAAATAAGTCACTTTAAGAATTGTGACTTTTGGTAATTTATTTTTTGAAATAAGTCACTGGTAATCGATTACCATCATAGCGTAATCGATTACACATTAACAGATGTGACACTTCATGTTTAAATTTGAAAATTAAAACGTTTAGAAACATTGGTAATTGATTACAAGTATTGTGTAATCGATTACACAAGTTTGAAATGATTTGAAAAAGTTTTATCACAAGTTGTGACTCTTGAAATTTGAAATCTAGTGTTTTAAAACATTGGTAATCGATTACATGATTATGGTAATCAATTACAACTTTGTAAATCAGTTTTGAAAAGAATGCAGGCTACTGGTAATCGATTACTACCTTCTGGTAATCGATTACCAGAGAGTAAAACTCTGGTAAATTTTTTCTTTTGAAAAATTCTTTTGAACAAAATTTTGCTATTCATATAGTTTTTGAAAAAATTCTTTTAATACTTATCTTGATTGAGTCTTCTCTTGATTCCTGAATCTTGAGTCCTAATTCTTTACTTGAATCTTGAATCTTGATCTTGATTATTCTTGAATCTTGTATCTTGATCTTGATTCTTGAAACTTGCTTGACTCTTGATTCTTTGGAACTTGGTTGACTCTTGATTCTTTGGCATCATCAAAATAATCTTGGAAGACATTGCTTCCACAATCTCCCCCTTTTTGATGATGACAATCCTTAAATCAAAAGGATACATACAAGTTTTGTTCTACCATTCACTCATCTCTTTCTCCCCCTTTCTTTTTGAATTTATGCTTAATTTTAAAGCTTTGAAAATATAATATCTTGATTTCAAAAATACCCATTTTCTCTCCCCCTTTGACAACATCAAAAAGCCAAAGTGCGTAAAATAAAATCATACATAAATATTTTTTTAAAACATACATAAAGCATAATTTGAATAACACAAAGTTTAAACACATACCACTTAGTCATATATCATCAAAATAACCAAGTTTAAACACATAACACAAACAACTAAGTGTAAATAAGTAAATAAAATCACAAAGTTCAGTCATAACTAATTAAGTACCAAATACTTAAAACATAACCAATGTTCAGAGAATAAATAACTAACATGATGTAAAAAACAACAAATAATCATTATAACTCTCAAACATAATCAAATATAATTAATCGTTAACCATTTTAAATTAAATTAATTAAATTAACAATCAAGTAACTATTCACAATAGTTTCCAAAAAAATATATTTAAAATTCAAATTTTTAAATTTCAATTTCAATTTTCAATTTTCAATTTTCAAATTTGAAATTTGAAATTTTTAAATTTCTAATTTCAAATTCCAACTTCCAACTTCAACTTCTAGTAACTTCCATTTCCAACTTTCAACTTCTAACTTCCATTTTTAACTTTCAACTTCCAATAACTTCCACTTCCAATATTCAAATTTTTAATTTCAAAACTTCCCACTTGTTGGACACAATCACCAAAGACAATAAAAACTTAATAAAAAAAATCAAAACCCAATTAATCAAATATAAAATATAGTCAATTTATCAAACTAACAAACACTGAATATCAATCAAGCACAAACAAACACAAAAAAAAATCAATCTATCATGTATATTCAAATTATTTAAACTAAATATAGTTAATTAAACATTGTAAAAACACAATCAAACAATTTTTGAATTATTTTCAATTAGCCACAATAATAAAACTTAACTGAATGTAATAATCAAACATTGAGATAATTCAGATGTTACCTCTTTTGAGATATTACTAATAATGTTGTCAAGAAAATGTTTTAGGAGACATGCTACTTGTCATACCCTACTTTCGTCCGGGGACCATCCGTTTGTTGGGATGTGACCCTCGTTTGACCACTTCGAGGTACTTGGCACCCATCGTTAGGCAATCCATGAAGTTCCGTGACATGCCGAAATTCGAAAGGAAGCATTATTGCATAATCCGTAAGGTTCCGTGACATTACGGAAAGAAAACAAGTATCGTTACAAAATTCGTAAAGTTCCATAATGTTACGGAAAAAGAATCAACAAAAAAGGCAGGGGGTGTATTTAGTAAACAGGGGGTGCAAATAGTAACCAGGCCCACTTGGGCCTTCCAGGAAGTTCTCCAGAAGGCGGTGCCTTCTGGAGGAAGCAACCTAGCTCGCCTGGGTGAGCTGAGCTCGCCTGGGCGAGCTGGGTGGCAAGCTTCTCCCTCATTTTCCTATAAATAGGGGGAGGAGGGAAGAACAAAAATGTTCAACCCTCCTAGTATCTAAGAAACACTTAAAATTAGTGAGGAAAATTTTTTCCGTGGAGAAAATTCAAGCCGAGGCACTTCCGTAACGCTTCCGAGACGTTTCTGTGGGTGATTTCGCGAAGATTTTCAACTGTTCTCCGTTGTTCTTCGGTCTTCAACTGGTAAGTTCCCGAAATTGAACTTTTCAATTCATTCTATGTACCCTTGGTGGTCCCCACTTGTTTCGCGTGCTTTTATTTTCATTCCATTTACTTTTCGTACCCCCTTTTGACGTGCTTTAGTCATTTATTTAAGTCATTTTCTTGCCTAATCAAAAATAAAATAAATTTTCACCGATCATTCGTATTGTAACATCTTTCAATTTCTGCTAAAATGAAATCCGACCATTCGGTCATGCCGTAACCACGTTTAAAACCAAAAAAGAGGCAAAATAATGATATAATAACCAAAAAATATGTCTTAGTAAAATAATAAAAAAAATCAATCGGACGTTTTCCTTTGGGATTTTTCTTTCTTAATCGAATTGACTGATAACCAAAGTGAAACTAAGGCTAAAATCAATTCATAAATCAAACTTTTGTCATCACCTAAAAAAGCCATTTTAAGGTCCAACGCCTTAAAATGGTCTTTTCCGCCTTTATTGGTTAAACGTAGATTTCTAAGAAGCCTAAAATCAACACGTAGTTTTGTTACCTCTTGCAAAAAATAACAAGAGATCATTAATGGTCCAATGCCTTAATGTTTTCTCTCCTTTCAAAAGAATCGAAAGATTGTTTAATGGTCCAACGCCTTAAATGACCTTTCATTCAATAAAAACATATTTTGCAAAAAAAAACGATAAAAACAATTTAACCAACGTTTGGTTCTCAAATAACTTCGTAGGTCTGATTTCCTTATCACAATTGAGTAATACGTAGGAGCAAGGGAAACACCCTCGTCGACCACAAAAACACAAAAATATAAAAAGGCATAAAAAGACATAAGAACGTAAAAAAGGGAAAATAACATAAATTGAAGTCATATTTGCACATTTGATTAAAGGCTGTCGTCTCTTGCGATGGACGTGTGGGGTGCTAATACCTTCCCCGCGCATAAATACAACTCCCGAACCTTTCACTGAAAGTTCGTAGACCATGATGTCTTTTCCGGTTTTTCTGATGTTTTCCTCAAATAAACGTTGGTGGTGACTCCGCGCGTATTCCTCTCTTGGAAGACGAACCCACGAGTCACGCGTCACCCTACCGTCGAAGGGTAGGTTGCGACAGTTGGCGACTCCACTGGGGACTAATTTTAGAGAGTAAGGCTATTTAATCTTGTGCAATGTTTTATCATGACTTTCTCCTTTGTTGGGTTCCCTTTATTTTTCTAATGTTCTTGTATATATAACTCTTTGATGCTTTAGTGCGTTTTAAAATGTATGCATGAGGTAAATATTTATTCATTTGATGCACACAAAAACCAACACTATTTGCACACACGGTGAGTTAAAAAAAGGGCCCTATACCCGGGTTTGTGGGAACATAAGGAGTGGAGGTGAATCTGTGATCATGCTAGGTCTCCGACTTGCTTGATTACAGTGAACCCTCATCTAGAGTTTTTCTCTTTGATAACATATTGTTGCTAATAGTCCCTACTGCTGCAATATGTTCTTCGAAGGGGATGATACCTCTAGAGACCATCAAGAGAGATATGACCACCTTGGAAATTATCACTAAAAGCCCTTTTAGCTCCCTCCCATGTAGGTCCCTAAAATAGGGGCACGGAGCAGACACGCTGCGTGCCATTTTTTTCACACTGCCATGCATAAGTGTCATGTACCGTTTTGCTTATATTTGTTTGTGAATATTGTCGTACTATGTACATCCACGTATGGTGCCTTTCGTATGTGCATCATGCACAGGTTCTGTCTTGATCCCCTCTCCTTGGCAAACCAACGAAGGGTCCATGTCACCTTCTTAAATACATATGTCGGGCATTGTGCTACCCCAAGACGTTGTATCTAAGGAGACAATTTCCCGGGCTCCTGTATTCATAAATTGCATCTGTGTCATATGCATTTCTTCATGTATTCATTTATTTCACCCATGATAGATGTCGGAGTTTTGATTCGCACTAGATTTTGTTTCACTTTAGTAAAACATGGGATCAAGTCAAACGCCTTCGCTTAAAAAGGGGTTTTATCAAGTCAAGGTCAAGAGCCTAGGAATCACCAGTCTAAAAAAGTTAGGGCAGTTGATGGGTCAGCTCCAGCGGCAAGCTTTTTGCAATGCTTACGGTAAAATCTGGGACCTAGCCATGGTAGAAGTCTCCACAGAGGCCATTGCCTCTCTCGCCCAGTATTATGATCAGCCATTGAGGTACTTCACCTTTGGGGACTTCCAGTTATCACTCATGGTGGAAGAATTTGAAGAGATCTTAGGATGTCCTCTAGGGGGATAGAGACCATACCTCTTCTCAGGGTTCTATCCCTCATTAGCTAGAGTTTCTAAGATAGTCCAAATCTCGGCATAGGAATTAGACCACAGAAAGCAAGTCGAAAATGGGGTGGTTGGAATACCGAGAAAATGTTTGGAGGCAAAAGCAAGAATCTTGGCAGGTAAAGGCGAATGGGCCCCGTTCATAGACATTCTCACACTGTTGATCTTCGGAGGAGTCCTCTTTCCAAATGTGGATGGGTTGGTGGATCTAGCAGCGATCGACGCTTTTCTTGCCTATCATGACCACAAGGAAAGCCCGGTTGTCGCTATGCTAGTCGACCTATATGACACCTTCGACCGAAGATGTGAGAAGAGCAGTACGAGGATTGTTTGCTGTACTCCAACTCTTTATGTATGGTTGGTTTCACACCTTTTTCGCCAAGAGGTGAGGCATGCTTGCCCGCTAGAAAGCCACCGTTCATGCACATAGAAAGGAGGGGCAAATTGGGACCGACTCTTAGCAAACAAAGAAGGAGCGTCTGTCAACTAGTTCCCTCGATGGAAAGAAGGAAGAACCGGGGTTCTTATTTCATGCGGAGGATTTCCGAATGTTCCCTTGATGGGGACAAGGGGTTGCATCAGTTACAATCTCGTTCTTGCTATAAGGCAACTTGGCTACCCTATGAGAGGGGTACCACTAGAGGAAGAGCTCGCGCCTGTCATGTCACGAGGTTTCAATAAGACCAACATGGAGACACTTTAGAAGGTCCGCAAGGCATAGGAGGTGGTGCAAAAGAAGGACAAATAACTTAGGGGCAGTAACAATGGGCCCATCGGTGGCTACCGTAAGTGGTTGAAAGCCCATGTGCAAGGTTTGGATTGGCTCCCGAGTTTGAGAACCGCTAAAAGGGAGGAAGTTGAGGCACCGGAGGAAGAAGAAGAGGTGCAAGCCCATAGGGCAAAACTCGAGCAAGCCCAAACAGTCAAAGAAAGGTTCAAATTAGCAACTCTTAAGATCCGAAAAGAGAATGTCGAACTAAGAGATATAAACATAGCTACCACCAAGGCCTTGGAACAAGAGACCAAGAGGGCTCGTAGGGAAGAGCATGGCCGGAACCAGTTCTGAGGGGCTCTGTGGGGCAGCAACAGCGAGCTTAAGCTCCGGAGAGAGGAAAGGGACCAATCACGAGTAGGCAATTTGATCTTGAAAGATGAGTTGAAGGTTTGCTCAAGGTCCAAAAGAAACTTGTCTCAGCGGTTATGCGAGACAGAGACCAACATGTTAGCCATCATCAGCAAGTACCAAGAAGAACTAAATCTAGCCACGGCCCACGAGCATAGAGTGGCGGACGAGTATGCCCAAGTGTACAAGGAAAAGAAGGCTAGAGGATGGGTGATCGACTCGTTACATCAAGAGGCAACAATGTGGATGGATCGATTTGCTCTTACCTTGAACGAGAGTCAAGAACTTCCCTGATTGCTAGCCAAGGCCAAAGCGATGGCAGACACCTACTCCGCCCCCGAGGAGATCCACAGACTTCTCAGCTATTGTCAGCATATGATAAATTTAATGGCCCATATAATTAGAAACCGCTAGGAAGCTTGTATTGTCACTCAGATCTTGACTAGTTATAACTTTCTGAATAAAATGAGTTTATCCCATATTTTTACTCCAAAGATCGGTGCGAATCAAATCACTCCCGCATTTTATCTCTAGCATGCATTCATTTTTGTACCTACTCCTCACGTTTGGTTTATTTAGGAAAACCACCATAACTAAACGCGCCCCAGGGCATCCCTATCGCACCATATCCAAATCTAGAACGATGGGTGATCAAGAGGAGACACAAGAACAGATGAAAGACGACATGTCGGCTTTGAAAGAGCAAATGGCTTCCATGATGGAGGCCATGTTGGGAATGAGACAACTCATGGAGAAAAACGTGGCCACGGCTGCCGCTGTTAGTTCGGCTGCCAAAGCAGACCCAACTCTTCTAGCTATCGCGCACCATCCTCCCCCAAATGCGGTAGGACAAGAAAGGAGCACACTGGGGCACAGCAACAACCCCCATTTGGGATACAACCAGGTGGCTTACCCTTATGGATTACCACCTAATTACACACTGCCAGTCATACATGATGACGCAGGTCATGTCCCCTCCCTCATCCTTGAAGGGGAGCCTCCTCGATAACCCGACGAGGTCCATGAAGATCATCGAGAGTATGCCCAAGAGGATGTCAATTTCTACCCCCCGATCCCTGTCGAGGGGCCGGCACCCAACACATTGCCTCAGCACAACCTCACAGCACAACCAATATTCTTGTCCACAGAAGGACCACCCCCGGCGGTGGAAGAAAGAAGGGAACTCGATCTCCTCGACGAGAGATTGAGAGCTGTTGAAGGCTTTGGTGACTATCCGTTCGCGGACATGACAGATCTTTGCTTGGTATCGAATGTCGTCATCCCACCAAAATTCAAGGTACCTGATTTCGACAAGTATAAAGGGACGACTTGTCCTAAGAACCATCTTAAGATGTATTGTCACAAGATGGGGGCGCACTCTAGGGATGAAAAGTTGTTAATTCACTTTTTCGAAGATAGCTTGGCTGGAGCCGTGGTTATTTGGTACACTAATCTGGAAGCTTCCCGCATCCGTACTTGGAAGGACCTGATTACTGCCTTCCTAAGGCAATATCAGTATAATTCCGATATGGTTCCCGATCGCACTCAGTTACATAACATGGTTAAGAAGGAAAGTGAGACCTTTAAAGAGTACGCACAGCGGTGGAGAGACCTGGCAGCACAAGTGGCCCCTCCCATGGTCGAAAGGGAGATGACTACCATGATGGTAGACACCTTGCCAGTGTTTTACTATGAGAAGTTGGTAGGCTAGATGCCTTCCAACTTCGCGGACTTGGTATTCACCGGGGAAAGAATCAAAGTAGGGTTGAAAAGAGGGAAGTTCGATTACGTCTCCTCCACAAGTGCCAATGCTAGGAGAATTGGAGCAACTGGGGCAAAAAGGAAGGAAGGAGATACCCATGCCGTCACTTCGGCACCCGCATGGGTCAAGCCCCCGCAGACCTCTCATGGTACCCATCAGTACGCGCAACATCATCCGAGCTTTTCAGCTCGTGCCGGGAACTCCTCCAATTCAGCACCCATACAGCCTAGAGCGCCCGCCCCCATCCAGAGGGAGGCCCCCCAAGCTCTGACTCCAACCACGACTCGCCCGGCTGAAAATGCCCACTTTGGTGTCGGTTCCAACGCGATGAGGAAGTTTCCCCCGAAGCCAATTCCAGAATTCACCCCGATCCTTTGACATATGGAGACCTCTTGCCGTCCCTCATCGCCAACCAAATGGCCGTAATAACTCCCGGGAAGATCTACTAACATCCTTTCCCAAAGTGGTATGACCCTGATGCAACTTGCACGTACCAAGGGAAAACCCCGAGCCACTCCACCGAAAAATGCCTGGCCCTTAAATACAAGGTCCAACATTTGATAGACGCTGAATAGCTGACGTTTCAAGAGGATCGGCCTAACGTGAAAACAAACCCACTCGCCAATCATGGATGGGGAGCAGTTAATGCCATTGAGTCAGATAGGCCGCACAGGTCTAAGCCTTTAAAGGATGTGACGACCCCCTGGAGGTTTATCTACGAGGCCCTACAAAAGGGGGCCGTAATTCCCCACAGTGGGCATGAAGAGGATTCTTGTTTGTTGCATCCCGACGAGCTACATAACATGGAAACATGTGTAGCAGTGGAGGAATTGTTGCAACAGATGATAGATCAAGGCCGACAGGAAGTCGACGATGAGGGGAGGGAAAAGCAACATATATGTATGCAGTCCACAGATGAGAGATGTTTTGGAAGGCCTAAACCTTTGGTGGTATATTTCACCAAGGATGCAGCTCCACAAAAGCCCCGATACCCCTCGGTAGTTAAACCTGTTCCTTTCCCATACCGAAACAGCCACGTAGTCCCTTGGAGGTATGCACCTCCAAGTGAAAGGAAAGAAGAGGCCACCGACATCAGCTCGTTGTCAGCCAAGGTGACTAATATCACGGGGCTGAGCGGCGTGACCCGCAGCGGTCGCGTGTTTGCACCCCCTGACCTGCCGACTCAACCCGCAAACGTTAAGGGGAAGGCAAAGGTGGTGGAAGAACAAAATGACAAAACGACCCTCACTCCGAATGAGGATATTCCAGTGAAAGGTCTTCCGGAGAAAAGGGATGGCTGTGGCAAGAAGGAAGTGTCGCTAGAGGAAGCAAGCGAGTTTCTCCGCATTATTCAGCAAAGCGAGTTCAAGGTCATTGAGCAGCTCAACAAAACCCCGACTACGGTCTCTCTTTTGGAATTACTCATAAGCTTTGAGCCTCATCGGGCTTTGCTAGTAAAGGTCTTGAACGAAGCTCATGTGGCCCAAGATATCTCTGTAAAAGGCTTTGGAGGACTCGTCAATAATATCACCGCCAACAACTATCTCACCTTCGCTGAAGAAGAAATCCCTGCCGAGGGGAGAGGGCATAACAGGGCTTTGCATGTATCAGTCAAGTGCATGGACCACGTCGTGGCCAAGGTGCTCATCGATAACGGTTCCAGTTTAAACGTAATGCCCAAAAGCACTTTGTAGAAATTACCGTTTAATGCTTCCCATCTAAAGCCAAGTTCCATGGTGGTCCGTGCCTTCGATGGCACCCGCCGAGAGGTTAGGGGAGAGATCGACCTCCCTATACAGATAGGCCCCCATACCTGTCAGGTTAGCTTTCAAATAATGGATATTAACCCCGCTTATAGCTGCCTTTTGGGGCGCCCGTGGATCCACTCGGTGGGAGTCGTTCCTTCTACACTCCACCAGAAATTGAAATTCGTAGTAGAGGGACATTTGGTTATCGTATCGGGCGAGGAAGACATCTTGGTGAGTTGCCCGTCCTCTATGCCATATGTGGAAGCCGCGGAGGAGTCATTAGAAATAGCCTTCTAGTCTTTTTAGGTGGTAAGCATTGCCTCTGTAGATTCCTTCTATGGGCAACCTTGCCTGTCCGATATGGCAGTAATGGTGGCCCGAGTGATGTTGGGGAATGGTTACGAGCCCGGAATGGGTTTAGGCAAAGACAACGGCGGTAGAACCAGCCTGATAAGCGCCAGAGGAAACCGTGGGAAGTTTGGATTAGGCTATAAACCCACACAAGCAGACATAAGGGAAAGCGTTGCAGGAAGGAAGATCGGAGGTCAAGGCTCGGGATTGGGACGAGAAGTCGAAGGAGGCCCGCCCTGCCACATCAGTAGGAGCTTTATAAGCGCGGGTTTAGGACATGAAGGCCAAGTTGTTGCGATATGCAAAGATGATTCTCCGAGTGGGTCGAATTTGGTACGACCATGCCCTCCTGGTTTCCGACTAGGAAATTGGCGAGTGGAGGAGCGCCCGGACATTTACGCGACAAGCATAATGTAACCCTTTGTGGCTTTTAAACTCTACGGTTGGGCCTAGGCTTTAGAGTTTCTCTTTGTTAATGCTTTATGTCTTTTGTTCCTAAGTTTATAATACAAAGATCTTTCTTCATATGTTCCTACGTCTCTACCCATTCTCATCCATTTGCATGTTTATTTCTTAACGTTTAAAACGCCAGATCCGACGACGAGTCCCTCGAAGGTACTAATACCTGGGACCCGACCATTGATTTCGAGCAAGAAACGGATTAGACGGAGGATGAAGAAAACGAAGATGTAGGACTTCCCCCGGAGTTGGAAAAGATAGTCGCCCATGAGGACCAAGAAATGGGGCCTCATCAAGAAGAGACAGAAATAGTGGACTTAGGAACCGGCAATGGGAAAAAGGAAGTAAAGATAGGCACGGGTATGACCACCCCCATTTGTGAAGAATTGATAGCCTTGCTAAAAGACTACCAAGACATCTTTGCTTGGTCATACCAAGATATGCCCAGTTTGAGTTCTGATATCGTACAACACAGATTACCTCTAAATCCCAAGTGTTCCCCGGTAAAACAGAAACTGAGGAGGATGAAGCCCGAGACATCCTTGAAAATAAAATAAAAGGTAAAGAAACAATTTGACGCTGGTTTTTTGGCTGTCGTTCGGTACCCAGAATGGGTTTCCAACATTGTACCAGCCCCTAAGAAGGATGGGAAAGTGCGAATGTGTGTGGATTATCGGGACTTGAATCGAGCCAGTCCCAAAGAAAATTTTCCTCTGCCGCACATCGATATCCTCGTGGATAATACGGCCAATTTTGCTTTGTTTTCCTTCATGGATGGGTTCTCTGGTTACAATCAGATAAAAATGGCGTCGGAGGATATGGAAAAGACTACCTTCGTCACCCTGTGGGGGACATTCTGTTATAAGGTGATGTCCTTTGGACTCAAGAACGTCGGGGCAACTTATCAAAGGGCTATGGTGGCTTTGTTCCATGATATGATGCATCGAGAAATCGAAGTCTATGTGGATGACATAATTGTCATGTCTAAGACCGAGGAGGAACACCTTGTTAACCTGCGGAAGTTGTTCGAAAGGCTTAGGAAGTATCAATTGAGGTTAAACCCCGCTAAGTGCACCTTCGGGGTCAAATCAGGCAAATTGCTAGGTTTCATCGTGAGCCAGAAAGGGATAGAGGTGGACCCCAAAAAGGTGAAGGCCATCCTTGAGATGCCGGAACCCCGTACCGAGAGGCAGGTCCAAGGTTTCCTGGGACGTTTGAATTATATTGCCAGATTCATATCACAACTCACCGCTAATTGTGAGCCGTTGTTCAAACTCTTACGCAAAAACCAAACCTTCCACTGGAACGAGGATTGTCAAGAGGTGTTTGGAAGGATCAAACAGTGTCTCATGAACCCTCCTGTGCTTATGCCACCGGTACCTAGAAGGCCTCTCATCTTGTATATGACGATTTTGGACGAATCGATGGGATGTATATTGGGGCAACATGACGAGTCCGGGAAGAGAGAGCATGTTGTCTACTACTTGAGTAAGAAGTTCATGGCCTGTGAAATGAATTACTCCCTGCTCGAAAGAACGTGTTGTGCTTTAGTTTGGGCATCCTACCGTCTAAGACAATGCATGCTGAGCCATACCACCTGGTAGATATCCAAGATGGACCTGGTTAAGTACATCTTTGAAAAGCCTGCTCTCACAGGATGGATCGCCCGGTGGCAAGTCTTGCTATCCGAGTTTGATATAGTTTACGTCACCCAAAAGGCGATAAAAGAAAGCGCCTTGGCAGATTATTTGGCTCAGCAGCCTCTCAACGACTATCAGCCCATGCATCCCGAATTCCTAGATGAAGACATCATGGCCTTGATTGAGGAAAAACTAGATGAAGACCGGGACAAGTGGACCGTGTGGTTTGATGGAGCGTAAAACGTTCTAGGCCATGGCATTGGAGCAGTATTGGTCTCTCCAGACAATCAATGTATACCTTTCACAGCCAGGCTGGGGTTTGATTGCACCAACAATATGGCTGAGTATGAAGCGTGTACCCTGGCCGTCCAGGCGGCAATTGATGCTAATGTCCAACTGCTCAAAGTATATGGGGACTCAGCACTGGTGATTCACCAGCTGAGAGGGGAATGGGAAACTAGGGACCCCAAGCTAATACCCTACAAAGCCTATATCAAGGAGTTGGTTGATTCCTTTGATGAGATCTCCTTCCATCACGTTCCCTGGGAGGAAAATCAAATGGCGGATGCCCTTGCTACTTTGGCATCCATGTTCCAGCTAGCACCGCACGGGGACCTACCATACATTGAGTTCTGGTGCCGTGGCAGACCCGCGCATTGTTGTCAGGTGGAAGAGGAACAGGACGGTAAGCCTTGGTATTTCGATATCAAGTGATTCGTTGAAAGCAAAGAATACCCACCGGGGGCTTCCGACAATGATAAAAGGACATTGAGGAGATTGGCAGTCGTTTTATTCATGAGCGGGAGCATACTATATAAAAGAAACCATGACATGACCCTCCTGCGATGCATGGATGCCAAAGAGGCGAACCACATGATTGAGGAAGTCCACGAGGGTTCGTTTGGAACGCACGCCAATGGGCATGCTATGGCCAGGAAGATCCTGAGAGCAGGTTATTACTGGCTCACCATGGAAAGTGATTGTTGCATCCATGTAAGGAAATGCCATAAATGTCAAGCGTTCGCGGACAATGTCAATGCTCCGCCACATCCTCTGAATGTCATGTCCGCCCCTTGGCCTTTTTCCATGTGGGGGATAGACGTCATCGGGGCCATCAAACCCAAGGCTTCAAACGGTCATCGCTTCATTCTCGTGGCAATAGATTATTTCACCAAATGGGTCGAAGCGGCTTCCTACACCAATGTCACGAGGAGTGTAGTGGTTAGATTCATAAAGAGGGAGTTGATTTGTCGGTACGAACTCCCTAGGAAGATCATTACTGACAATGGCACCAATCTGAATAACAAAATGATGCAGGAAATGTGCACGGATTTCAAAATCCAGCATCACAATTCCACACCCTACCGACCAAAGATGAACGGAGCCGTGGAAGCAGCCAATAAGAATATTAAGAAAATTATTCAGAAGATGATAGTGTCATACAAAGATTGGCATGAGATGATGCCTTTTACCCTGCATGGATACCGAACTTCGGTACGAACTTCTACTGGGGCAACACCGTATTCCTTGGTTTATGGAACAGAAGCGGTACTCCCATTTGAAGTGGAGGTCCCTTCCCAGAGGATACTAGCAGAGTCAGGTATAGAAGAATCAGAGTGGGCTCAAACACGCTACGACCAACTCAACCTTATTGAAGGTAAGCGCTTGACGGCCATGAGCCATGGGCGCTTGTATTAACAAAGAATGTAGAATGCGTTCGACAAGAAGGTGCGCTTGCACAAGTTCCATGAGGGGGACCTTGTGCTGAAAAAGATGTCCCATGCTGTTAAAGATAATCGAGGGAAGTGGGACCCAAACTACGAAGGGCCTTTCGTTTTGGAAAAGGCTTTTTCCGGAGGGGCCCTGGTGCTTACCAACAAGGATGGTGAGGAGCTACCCTTACCTGTGAACTCCGATGTTGTCAAGCGATACTATGCTTAGAATCTGGGGCAATTGAGGAAGTCACTGCATGTTCTTTCCTTTTTATATGTTCTTCTTGGTTTCCCCTAGGGATTCCTATCTGTTGTAAATTTATCGTCACAGTCTTTTAAAAGAAGAGAACATGAGTTTGAGGCTTCAGTCCTCACTTTGTGCTTTAAACCATGTGCAGTTTGTGATAACCTGAGCCTTTTCGCTCAGTCCATGGGATGCCCCAAGCGCTTAATTAAAACTGAACCTGACCAGCTTTCACTAAAAAGATTGTTGCATTTGAAAACACTCATGCATACGCATACGCATGCATATTTTGTGATGACAGGGGCAGAATCATCTTAGGCAGTGGTCAGATGCCGGGACAAAGCTGAAGGCAGAAACTGATCAAGGTAAAACGGTAATGCGGCCACAGTTTTGCTGTGCGATGTCATTTCCTACTTTCAGGTACTTAGGGACGTACGCAAGTAGAGGCTAGGAACACGACCGATAGATCGTCATCCCTTGCCCAGCTCTGGACAAACGAAAAGCGCCGCTGGGAGGTAGCCTAGTATCCTTTAAATTCCCAGTAATTATTACTGTTGTGTCTTTAAAGTAAATATTGGATGCCTAATCTACCCTGAGTGGGTTCGAGTAAGCGAACGCTGACCCGTAGAAAGCCATACTTATGTCTTCCCTAAAAAAAAAAGTCCAGGTTAGCTCGCCTGGGCGAGCACCCCTGCACCTGGAAATATAAAAAACGAGGGATGGGGAGTTTTTCTCCACCCCAAACTGTCCCCCCTCACTCAAAAAATGCCAACACAATAGGAATTACGGATTTTCACCCCTAGGCCACCATTTTTGTGCTTTTGCTTCCATTCTTAGTGTTGCTACTCACTCCATCAAGTAAGTATCTCATTCTTGGGCTTTCTAGCTTTTCATTGGTGTATCTTAGTCTTCTTTTAGTGCTTTAAATTGTGTGAATGTGCCCAAATCTATGGAGCAATTTTGGCTTTGTTTTATGCTTGTTGGTTTGAGTTAGGGGGGTTGTAAGGGATGGCCCTAGGCCTATGGTGCATTCTGAGATAATGGGGCATGCCACATTTCCCCCATTCCCTTGCTATTCATGTCCAAACATGCGCCCACCAAGTGTTCGGTGAAATGCCTCAATGGCTTTTGCGCATAATTTTATGAAACTTAGCTTGTGGAACGAATTATGCACATATGGCTGCCATTGTGAGTGTGTGGGCAGTTTTGTAAAAGCTAGACTAAAGTGCCAAAAGCATGACTTACGCCTAGGAATCTAAGTTTTTGGTTTTGAATGTAAAAGATGCATGAATATTAGAACATGTTTGTGAGGTTTTTTACTAGAATTTGAATTTGCTGCCTCATGAGGAGTACCTTGCACCTAGGTAGCATGAAAAATACCTTTCAATGGTATGTATATATGTTGAATATATAGCATGAAAATGCCTTGCAAAGTGTGTGAATATATAGCAAAAATACCTTTTCAATAGTATGTATATATGTTGAATATATAGCATGAAAATGCCTTGCAAAGTGTGTGAATATATAGCAAAAAATGCCTTTCAAAATGTGTATATGTTGGATAGGTAGCGTAAAAATGCCTTTCAAAATATGTATATTTGTGAGTAGGTAGCATAAGGAGCCTTTCAAAAGAAATGTGCACGTATGTGGGATGTAGCATGAAAATGCTTGTAAAAAACATACGGGGATATGTGTCATAAAATGCCTTTCACCAAATTTTTTTTTTGTAAATGCATGTATATAAGTATGTGTCATAAAATAGCACATGCCCCAATACGATTGTTTTGTAAAGTGCATGTTGACACTCGCACCATATAAGTGTTGTTTGGCTTTTGTTTGTAATGATTGATATTTCCTTGTAAATTAACTTTCCAAATGTTTGTCCTCACAGGAAATGGCTCCGAAAAAGCTTTCCGCGAAGAGATCTAGGAGGGACGCCGCGGCTGAAGGGACCAGTGCCGCCCCCGAGTTTGATAGCCACCGTTTCAGGAGTGCCGAGCACCAGCAACGCTTCGAGGCCATCAAAGGATGGTCGTTCCACAGAGAGAGACGCGTCCAGCTCAGGGACGATGAGTACATAGATTTTCAGGAGGAGATAGCTCACCAACATTGGACGTCGTTGGTCACTCCCATGGCTAAGTTTGACCCTGGTATAGTCCTGGAGTTTTATGCTAATGCTTGGCCCACAGAAAAGGGAGTGTGAGACATGCGGTCATGGGTGAGGGGTCAGTGGATTCCCTTTGACGCAAATGCCCTAGTGTTGAAGGAAGACCAGGAGTGCGAGTTTAGTCAGAGGAGGAACAGGGCCGATGGGTTCGATGAGGAGGCCATTGCCCAACTATTATGCGCACCGAGTCAGGATTTCTCCCAGACCGCTATAGGGAGGCGGGTGCGGATCATGCGCACCAGCATGACCACCTTGACCTAGATGTGGATGACGTTGCTGCTCAGCAATGTCTTGCCCAGTGATCATAACTCCGATCTCCCTCTGCCGAAGTGTCAGCTGGTGTATGCCATCCTGACACAGATGAGCATTCACGTGGCTCAGTTGATTGTTGACGCCATCTATTTATTTGCAGGTATTCCACCCACCAGGCACCCTCTAGACCCGGATAAGTCTAACAGGGCCCTGGGGTTTTCGGCATTGATCACGGGCCTCTGCCAGTCATTCGGGGTTCCCGTCACTCCTAATAAGGTGATCCGACCGCCGATCACCAGGGCCTTCATTAAGAAGTATTGCACGCCTAGGCAGGCACAGGGTGATGCACCTCAGGCCGCTGGGTCATTAGGAATGGAGCGGTATCTACAGCACTTGGTTCGCCAGCAGGCGGCCAACCACCGGGGGTAGGTGCAGATACATGAGTGTCTCTACCAGCTCAGCCTCAGTCAGCAGGGGAAGGGTTTCGCTCCTTTTGCGTGCCCTACTCAAGAGCAATTTAGGGCCGAGGTCGCATGGCCCGGAGATTGGCCCGAGGCCCAGGTAGGGGAGGCGCCTGCAGGAGCTCCCGGCGATGCAGAGGAGGCCCGTATGGATGAGGAGATGATGGACTTGCTCGGTTTCTTGGGAGGAAGCGGAGCCACGTGACCGAGGTCACCACACCTTTTTTATTGACATTTTTCTGTTAGTTTGCTATTGACGTTTTCTGTTGTTGTCTATATTGCTGTTGACACTATTATTTTCTATTTTTGTTCATATGGTTACTAACATTACTATTATTATCGTTTGTTTCTGTTAGAAATTTTTGGCGTTATGGCTCCCAGTTATTTCGTCACAGTTTTTGCGACTTACCATTTCGTGCGTTTTTTGTTTACCTTGTGGTTAGACGTAAGTAGGTAGTGTGCGCCCTCGTCCGCACGACCTTTTCAGAGAGAAAAAGAGAAAAAAAGAAAAAAAGGAGAGAGGAAAAAAGAGCAAGTAAGAAAAGAAAAAGAAGGAAGAAAAAAAGAAAATAATAAAAATAAAAAGTTGTCTAGCTAAAAAAACAACATGCTTGTGAAAATAACCAGTTTTTGAAAGAAAATGTGTGTAATACACCTGAAGGGTGAATGCTGTGAAAATTTTCCCGAACGCCCAAAATAGACTCGGATGAATGCATGAATTGATAAAAGAACATATTTTGGAAACACTAGGTTGACTTAAATAGGGAAAATGAATCTTGAGCCCTAGTATCACATGACCATAAAAACTTGATGCTTGAGTGTCCACATAGGTGCATGCATGACCAGTTTTGCATAAAATATCCTAATCATTATTGTTGCATGTGTATCATGGAAATAATGTGGGACATCCCCTTTACCCCCAAACCGCTGGCCAAAACTGACATATGTCATGTCCAGCTTTTCTACAAGCCTTGAGCCAAAATCCCAACTTACCATAAACCTTGACCCAGGGTGAGAATATTAATCCTTGCCCTCAGAAGAAAGCAAGAAAGAAAGGAAATTCCCAATCAAAAGAGCGGGAGAAAACAAAAGGAGAAAATTCCCAATCGAAGAGTGAGAGAAAGCAAAAAAGGAAAGAAAATTCCCGATCAAGGATCGGAAGAAAACAAAAGAAATATGCAGAAAGGTCTTTAGACCAGATAACATCTGAACAATATAGAATTGTCACCAAGTAAATGAGAAAAGAAAGGGAATCACAATCTAAAGTTGTCCTCTCCCTTTGATTGCCAACCAAAATTCTGTGCGTCAGTGACTTGTTCACCTCACACTAAACAAAAACAGAAAAGGAAAAGGCCAAGAACACTCAAAGCCAAATTTCCCACAAGAAACAAACCATTCCCGAGGAAAAGTCCTATTGAATGATCACGCATGCAATCTTTGATTTGATAGGAAATGATTTGCAAAATCAAGTCATGATATATCTATGGTTCAGAATTAGGATGAAACACTTACCTGTGTGAGATCGATACACTTTGAGTGATTTTCTTCTATTTTTGTTGAACCCAGTGTTTCCTCTAAATGGTCATTTAGAAACGAAATGCTAACATCCAAAATCTCATTTATGGTTACAAGAATATTTCATCAGCATACTCTCCTTCCCCAGTAGACACATTGTTTTTCATCCAAAAAGCATATGTTGCTCAGTTTAGTTGGAAGTTTTGTCTCTTTACTAAAGCATGTTCTCATTTTAGTGAAGAAAACATCGAGACTATTTTTAGTCTCACAAGTTATCCAGAACTACGTAGGTCTGAGTTCCTCATTGAGGATACGTAGGAGCAAGAGCCTCGCTTTTGTCGGCCGCCCCACAATCTCTGTCATACTGACCCTGAGGCCCTGTGACATGCGGAGACAAATTATGGTCATTCTGCGCCCTTTTGTCATCTAGAGGCGGCGGGCCCGATGACATGCGGAGACAAATTATGGTCATTCCGCTCACCTTTTGACATTCAGACACAGTCGTGTTCAATGGCACGCAGAGACAATTATGGTCATCTGCACTTTTGTCATCCAGAGGCGGCGGGCCCGATGACATGCGGGGAACCATTTGGTCCCACACTTTTTACCTTTTGTCATCTAGAGGCGGCGGGCCCGATGACATGCGGGTACCATTTGGTCCCACACTTTTACCTTTTGTCATCCAGAGGCAGCGGGCCCGATGACATGTGGGAACCATTTGGTCCTGCACTTTTTTACCTTTTGCCATTCAGACACAGTCGTGTCCGATGGCACGCAGAGACAAATTATGGTCATTCTGTGCCTTGTGTCAACCAAGAGGAACAAATTCGACAGTATCAGGATGATGTGTCGGTACTGATCACTTTCAAAATTTTTGCAGGTTCCGCTGGCAGGGAGATTCACCGGCCAAATGGTGTTTCGCTCGAACAAAATTAGTGTCTTATCTTTACTTTTCTTTTATCTCCAATAAAAGACAAGTAAAGAGGGGCAACTGTCATACCCTAATTTTGTCCGGGGACCATCCGTTTGTTGGGATGCGACCCTCGTTTGACCACTTCGAGGTACTTGGCACCCATCGTTAGGCAATCCGTGAAGTTCCGTGACATGTCGGAAGTCGAAAGGAAGCATTATGGCATAATCCGTAAGGTTCCGTGACATTACGGAAAGAAAACAAGTATCGTTACGAAATTCGTAAAGTTCCATAACGTTATGAAAAAAAAATCAACAGAAAAGGCAGAGAGGGTGTATTTAGTAAACAGGGGGTGCAAATAGCAACCAGGCCCACTTGGGCCTTCCAGGAAGTTCTCCAGGAAGCCTAAAATGGTCTTTTCCGCCTTTATTGGTTAAACGTAGATTTCTAAGAAGCCTAAAATCAACACGTAGTTTTGTTACCTCTTGCAAAAAATAACAAGAGATCATTAATGGTCCAATGCCTTAATGTTTTCTCTCCTTTCAAAAGAATCGAAACATTGTTTAATGGTCCAATGCCTTAAATGACATTTCATTCAATAAAAACATATTTTGCAAAAAAAAGGGATAAAAACAATTTAACCAACGATTGGTTCTCAAAGAACTATGTAGGTCTGATTTCCTTATCACAATTGAGTAATACGTAGGAGCAAGGGAAATACCCTCGTCGACCACAAAAACAAAAAAATATAAAATGGCATAAAAAGACATAAGAACGTAAAAAAGGGAAAATAACATAAATTGAAGTCATATTTGCACATTTGATTAAAGGCTGCCGTCTCTTACGACGGACGTGTGGGGTGCTAATCCTTCCCCGTGTGTAAATACAACTCCCAAACCTTTCACTTAAAGTTCGTAGACCATGACGTCTTTTCCGGTTTTTCCGACGTTTTCCTCAAATAAACGTTGGTGGCGACTCCGCGCGTATTCCTCTCTTGGAAGACGCACCCGCGAGTCACGTGTCGCCCTACTGCCGAAGGGTAGGTTGCGACACTACTCTTTTGGTTTAGTCTTTGATTTCTTGAGAATCATCTTCTTCATCATTCAAGTCCTCGTTGTCACTATCTACTTGGATGGAGGATGAGGCTTTGAGTGTTATTCCCTTTTTTTCTTTTGTCGCTTTCTTGATTTTGATTGAGTCTTTGCAATTCCATCTCATGTTCCTGCAACTTTTCAAATAATGTGGCAAGAGACATAGTAGATAGATTTTTAAATTCTATAATGGCAGTTACCATGGAATTTCTTTCTGGGAATAAGAAATTTGTTGAGGCCATTTTTCTTGAAGTTGTTAAACTTTCTACAAGAAACCTGCTCTGATACCACTTGTTGGATCGAATGGCTTCAGAATAATTAAGAATAGGGGGTTGAATTAATTATGAACGTGTCTTTACTAATTAAAAGATTATCCTTCTTAATATTACTAGATTCAATTAGGCTTTACAACTAAGTTATGAGAAAGTAAAGAACAATAACAATAGCTTAGACAAAAGTAAAGCGAAAGTAAAAAGTGCACAACGGAAATTAAAGAGTGTAGGGAAGAAGAAAACAAACACAAGATTTATACTGGTTCTACCACAACCCATGCCAGTCCCCAAGCAACCACCGATTCTTGAGATTTCCAATAACCTTGTAAAATCATATACAAGCAAAGATCCACAAGTGATGTACCCTAGCCCTGTAAATGAGTATGATTTAAAAGAAGAAGATAAGGAGAAAGTGCAACAATGGGAGCAATGCTCACAAGTACACACTCAACAAGAAAATAATCTCCAAGTTAACACATTTCCTCATCAACTGATTGTCAAAGAAGAAAGGCATGAAGACCATGAGGTTCCAATCATTATGGGACAACCCTGTCTGTCAACAGCTAGTTGTGTATTAGACATGGGTAAAGGTACATTGGAACTAAGTGTAAAGGATTAGAAGATCTCCTTTGACTTATTTGAAGCAATGAAACACCCAGATGATAGTGAGGCCTATTTTGAAGAAGAAATTTTGGAGCAGGAGATAGAATTAACAGCCTCAACCATGGTATTACAGACTCCTTTGGAGAAAGAATTTGACGATGTGACAGAATGCCTAGTCAGTGAAAATGGAGGAGAAATGCTAGCTTGTATTGAAGAGCTGGATGATCCAGACTGATGCAATCCTACCCCCAAGGGCATTGGATAGAAGACTCCAAGAAGATTGGGCTAAAGATGTAAGAGAAGGCCCTAGGGTTCTCATGAGCCTTAGGGTAGATTTTGGGCCCATGGGCTAAGTATGAGCCCACTTATCTTTGTACATATTAGATTAGGATTTCATTATTTTTGGGCCTTGTATTTAGGGCTCCATAATGTAGGTAGGGTATCCTAGAAATGTAGGATTTTCCAGCCCTTGTATTTTAGGGCACCTAGACTAGTTTTTGTATTAGGGGTAGTTTTGTAATTTCATATACATTAAGTGAATATTTGATGTGTGTGTTGAGAAATAAATTTAATTGAATTGGGAGAAGCCCAATCCAATTAAATTTTAGAGGGGGAGGTGAGCATTTGCTTGCTACACCCCATTCCGACATCATATAGTCACACTTTGTGCATGTCCTTCATGCTTTACATCCCTCCAATTTTGTGTGACCCTTAGGCTATAAATAGAGGCCATGTGTGTGCATTTTTTGAATTTTGATCATTTGAAAATTAAACTTCAGATTTCAGAGCTCTTTTAGAGCACAAAATTTCGTGCTCTTCTCTTCCTCTCCCTTCATTCATCTCCTTCTTCCTCCAAGCTCTTATCTATGGCCTCCTATAGTGGTGAGCTTCTTCTAGACTCATCTTCTCCTTGAAGTGGCATCTCCTCTCTCTCTTACTTCTCCATTCTGCTGCCATTCATCTTCCAAGAAGCAAAGGAATCAATTGATGATGAAGATTCTAGGCCTACAAGCTCCAATGGAGCTTACATCACAGACGATGAGTCTGTTGGTCATGTGATGTTTGAAGAATTGAAAAACAATAGACCAACAGAAAAGCTCAAAGTATAATTGAAGACCCTTCTAGCGCATCTAAAGTATGTATTCTTGGAGGACAATGAGACTAAACCTGTAATAATTAGCAGCTCCTTGCAGAAGAAAGAAGAGGATCAACTGGTACATATTCTGAAAAGTTGCAAAGCCGCTATTGGTTGGCACATCTCTGATTTAAAAGGGATCAGTCCATCATATTGTATGCATAAAATTTATATGGAAGCTGATTACAAGCTCGGGAGACAACCTCAGAGAAGGATAAATCCAATAATGAAAGAAGAAGTAAGGAAGGTAGTGCTCAAGTTGCTGGAAGCAGGGCTTATCTACCCAATCTCCGACAGTTCATGGGTTAGTTCTGTTCAAGTTGTTCCGAAAATGGGAGGTAAGATAGTGATAAAGAATGATAAAGATGAGTTAATTCCTACAAGAACAGTCACTGGGTGAAGGATGTGTATTGATTACAAAAAGCTGAATGAAGCCACCAGGAAAGACCATTACCCGCTTCCCTTCATGGAACAAATGCTTGAGAGACTTGCAGGGCAATCTTTCTACTATTTCTTAGATTGATATTCGGGCTACAATCAAATTGCAGTGGATCCTCAGGACCAAGAAAAGACATCTTTCACATGCTCCTTTGGTGTATTTGCTTATCGCCGCATGCCTTTCGGTTTATGTAATGCCCCAGCTACTTTCTAGAGATGTATGATGGCAATTTTTGCTTACATGGTAGAGAAATGTATTGAAGTCTTTATGGATGATTTCTCTGTCTTTGGCGCATCTTTTGAAAATTGCCTAGCAAATCTAGAGAAAGTGTTACAACGGTGTGAGGAATCTAATTTGGTGCTCAACTGGGAGAAATGCCACTTCATGGTTCAAGAAGGCATCATGTTGGGACACAAGATTTCTAGAAGAGGAATTGAGGTGGATAAAGCAAAGATTATTGATAAAATTCCCCCTCCAATTAATGTTAAAGGCATACGGAGTTTTTTGGGTCATGTTGGATTCTATCGGCGATTCATCAAAGACTTTTCCAAAATCACCAAACCACTAAGTAATCTGTTGAACAAGGATGTTGTGTTTGTGTTTAATGATGAATGTTTAGAAGCCTTTAATACCCTCAAAGCCAAGTTAGTCTCTGCTCCTGTGATTACAACACCAGAATGGGGACTAGAGTTTGAATTAATGTGTGATGCAAGTGATTATGCAGTAGGTGTTATGCAAGGACAGCGAAAGGGCAGAATTTTTCATACCATTTACTATGCCAGTAAAGTGTTGAATGATGCTCAGATCAATTATGCCACTACTGAGAAAAAATTGCTGGCAATCGTTTACGCACTTGAGAAATTCCAATCTTACTTGGTGGGGTCAAAGATAGTAATTTACACTGATCATGCAGCAATTAAATATTTTTTGCGCAAAGCGGATTCTAAACCACGGCTGATCAGATGGATATTGTTACTCCAAGAATTTGATTTAGTCATCAGGGACAAGAAAGGATTTGAAAATATGGTAGCAGACCACCTATCCAGACTACTCAATGAAGAGGTCACTTTAAAGGAAGTTGAAATAAAAGATGAATTTCCTTATGAATCTTTGTTTTTGATTGCAGAGAGACCCTAGTTTGCTGACATGTCCAATTTCAAGGCAACTGGTATCATCCCCAAAGACCTCACTTGGCAGTAGCGAAAGAAATTTTTCTATGATGCTTGATTTTATATATGGGATGATCCACACATGTTCAAGGTAGGTGTAGATAATCTCCTTAGAAGATGTGTGACAAGTGAGGAGGCCAAGGGTATATTGTGGCACTATCGTAATTCACCATGTGGAGGGCATTATGGAGGAGACAAAACAACGGCTAAGGTCTTACAACCAGGATTTTTCTGGCCTAACTCTTGGAAGATGCCCATCACCATGTCTTGAAGTGTGATCAATGCCAAAGAATGGGGGGAATTTCCCGAAGGAATGAAATGCCTCTTCAAAACATTATGGAAGTTGAAGTTTTTTATTGTTGGGGTATTGACTTCATGGGTCATTTCCCTTCATCTGCAGGTAATGAGTACATTTTGGTGGTTTTTGATTACGTGTCTAAATGGGTGGAAGCTATGGCCACTCCAAGAAACAATGCTAAGACTGTGGTAAAGTTTATAAAGAAGAATATTTTTGCTCGATTTGGGGTGCCTCCGATTTTGATTAGTGATGGTGGTTCGCATTTTTGTAATGCTCAGCTTCAAAAGGTGTTGAGTCAATACCATGTGAATCATAAAGTGGCATCCCCCTATCACCCTCCAACTAATGGGCAAGCTGAAGTATCCAACAGGGAATTAAAGAAGATATTACAGAAAACAATGGCGTCAACCAGAAAAGATTGGTCAATCAAATTGGAAGATGCACTATGGGCTTACAGAACTTCATGCAAGACCCCAATTGGCTTATCTCCTTTTCAACTGGTGTATGGAAAATCATGTCATTTACCAGTTGAAATGGAACAAAAAGCATATTGGGCTCTTAAATTCCTAAATTTTGATGAGAAGGCATCCAGGGAGCAAAGGAAGATTCAACTTTTGGAATTAGAAGAAATGCGACTGACAGCTTATGAATCTTCAAAACTCTACAAAGAATGAGTCAAAGCCTATCACGATAAAAAGCTGTTGAAGAGAGACTTCAAACCAGGACAACAAGTACTACTTTTTAATTCAAGATTGAAATTATTTCTTGGTAAGCTGAAATCCAAATGGTCTGGACCTTTCGTCATCAAGAAAGTTCAGCCTTATGGTGCAATAGAGTTGTATGATCCACAATCTCAGGACCCTGACAGAACATGGGTGGTGAATGGTCAAAGGTTGAAATTGTACCATGGTGGAGAGTTTGAAAAGGTAAACACCATCTTGCATATGATATCACCCATTGAGGTATATGCATCAAGCTAATGACGTTAAAAGAGCGCTTCTTGGGAGGCAACCCAGTTCTGATTTCTTTCATTTTGTTTTTCATGCATTGCATAAGTTGGAATTTGTTTTATGATCATTGAAAAAAGGGTATATTAGCTTATACTAAGTTATAGATATTGGGGTTTGATCTAAATGTTTTGATAAAATGGACTAAAAATAACTTCCTTTGTGTTCAGATGCCTTACAACAAGAAACCCGCTTGGGAGTTCCACTATCTTGTAAATCCTTTACAACTTCTGAAACACACAAGGACATCCCTTCCTTTGTGATCAGATGCCTTACAACAAGAGACTCTTAGTATCTTAGCCCTTTGATTAGAAAGAGAAGAAGAAGAAGATAATCTCTCTTGAAAGAGATAGATGTTTACAATGAAGCACTCAATTCCTTATTGAATCTTACAAGTGTTTGGCCAAGGAATTTTTGAAGATAAGATGATTTGTATTTGAGAGGATAACAACTTTGAACTCAGTGAAAAACTCTCTTAATCATTTGAGAGGATAAGACTTTTTGGGCAATCAAAAACTCTCTTCATCTTTTGAGAGGATAAGACATTTTGGGCAATGAAAAAATCTCATCATCTTTTGAGAGGATAAGACATTTTGGACAAGCAAAACTCTCATAATCTTTTGAGAGCATAAAACATTTTGGCCAAGCAAAACTCTCATTGCAATTTTGTTCCCAAGTAACTAATTTATAGGCCTTTGATAGCCTTTCAAAATTCAAATGAAAAGTTGTGATTGTTGGGAATATTTTTCGAAACTACTCACTGGTAGTCGATTACCATAATGGTGTAATTGATTACACAATTACTTCTGAAGAGTTATGACTCTTCACATTTGAAATTTGAATTTTTAAACACTGGTAATCGATTACCAACTTACTGTAATCGATTACACAACTTTGAAATTTAAATTCAAATTTCTTATGGTTGTTTTAAAATTTTCCAAACCACTGGTAATCGATTACAAGCCATGTGTAACCGATTACATGCTTTCTAAAACATTGAAAACATTTAAAAGCTTTTCAGAAGGCACATTGGCTTTTGGTAATCGATTACCAGAGAGAAATCTTTAAAATAAAAGGTTTTGAAAGAAAATCCTCTTGGCCAAACCTTTGTGCTTTCAAATCTAACTTGTAGAAGTAACTTGTATTTCTTGGATTGCTTGAAGTTCACTTGAATTATCCATGAAGAAAACTTGACTATTGGCATCATCAAAATCTCTTGTAGTCTTGCTTCCACATGATGCGCTAAGCGAGTTCATCAATTAAGCCTTGAATATATGTATTTCTAGACAAACTCGCTTAGCCAACATGCCTGCACTAAGTGAGTTCATCCATGTTGTTGAATGTTCATCTTTTTTATAAACATTGCGGCTAAGCAACATCTGTGTGTGCTAAGCCCCTGAACACATCATTAATGACAAACCTGTGGCTAAGCGAGGGCTGTCTCGCTAAGCCCAGGTACCTTAGACAGTTTTTTTCTATTGACTACCTTGCGCTAAGCCCAGCTTGTCTGAGCTAAGCACAATTCGTTGCGGCAGTGATTGGGCTAAGCGAGTCTCATCGCTAAGCCCATATAACTTAGTCAAATTTTTGAAGTGTTGCTCGCGCTAAGCGCCGTCCCCGTGGGCTAAGTGCTATTCATTGTGGCATGCATAAGGCCAAGCCAGCGCTGCTTGCTAAGCCATTGTTTGAAATAAAAGTGCTCCAAGCTAAGTGAGGGACTATCTCGCTAAGCCAATTATGCAGAGAAAAATTTCCTGTCATGACTGGCTAAGCGCACCCCAATTGCGCTAAGCCAGTGTGTTGTTTTTCCTAAGGCGCGCTAAGCAAGCTGCGTCTCACTTAGCGCACATTGCCAATTTCAGTTTTTATTTTCTATTTCAATTTTGATAACTTCTGGTCTAATAAACCGATGGGTTCTTTTTATTGTAGATGGCATCCAGGAAGAGGAAGAGCACTGCTTCTAGACCTGTAGCTCAGTAAGATACCAGGCAATTCCAATCTTTGGAAGCTTGGAATAGATACACAGTCAACATTCTCGGCCAGAATATCCTTCCGAAGAGAAATGTTAAGATTTATCATATTGAGTTTGATGAGTTCAAAATGGAGTTGGAGAGGCGTAATCTACACAAACGCCTCACCAACCTCCAGGATGGAAGCATAGAGGTGGTTTTGGTTAAGGAATTCTATGCTAATTTATACACCACAGAGGACCAAGCTCCAATGGAAGCCAAAGTAAGAGGACACCTGATCAAAATAGATGCAGACAACCTAAATGAGTTTCTTTAGACTCTAGTGGTATTAGAGGAGGGGGAATCTTTACCCACCTACTCTAGATTTTGTAGGTTGAGGTCTAATCCTCAGGAGATTGAAGCCAGGCTTTGTATTGCCTGCAAGGGGTTTATTCTGAATGTTGAGGGCCATCCATGGAAACTCCTTAGAAAGGATCTGACTACACTAGCCCAGACATGGAGTGTCTTCTCTTACTCCAACTTAGCTCTCACATCCCACACCTCAGATTTGAACATGGACAGAGCCAGGTTAGCTTATGGCTTGGTAACCCACATAGATATGAACATCGACGCCTTGATCTCAGGTCAAATCTCTTATATTGCTCAGAGTAACTCCTCTAGGGTCAGATTTCCAGCCTTGATCACTGCCCTCTATAGAGCTAGAGGAGTTACCTCTGATAGTCTGACTTATGAGAGCCTGAGCCCGGCCATTAACTTGGTCTACATTAAGAAAAACTGTTGGAATATGGATGATCTGACAGTTAACTTCAGATGGGCAAGGAAGGCAAGGGCTCGGCCAGCTGATGTTCCTTCTTCTTCTACTCCACCAGCTCCTTCCACTTCTACTACTCCTACACCAACTCCTCCAGGCCCATCTAGCCTGGACTTTCAACACTTTGAGTCCATGCTTCAGAGTCTTTATTAGGGACAAGTATTGTTAATTCAGAGCATGCAGGTTGTGGCTCCACTAGGAACAATCTTGACAGTTGAGCAGTTAATGGAGAAGGTAGCCTGGCCAAGAACTCAACCTTCTTTTGTGAGGGAAAGTGGAGGTCCCAGTGCTCAGGTACCTCAGCAGGTACAGGATGCATCTTTAGAGGCCACCATCCCTAAGCCATTTTTTTTTAGGCAGGAGGGACACAGGTAAGGCAGGAGGCTACTACTCCAGAGAGGTCACCACAGATTTCACCAGATCCACCCTTGCCAGTGATGGATCAATCTTCTCCTCAACAACTAGCAGACCCTGCTACACCAATGCATGAGATGCTAGCAAACCCTTCTACTCCATTACTGTAGATTCCAGAGGACCCTGCCACACCAGTCTTGGGACTGACTACCACTCCTCCAGCCACTCTTGTGCTACATTTTACAGATGAGGAGGGCACTTAGGATCAAGAGACCCCAGCAGGATGACCAATCACAGGAGTTTTAAATTCCTATTCTTTTTTTTGGATTAATATTATAATTATTATACTTATGTCTTTAGTACACTTTTTTGTGGTGATATTGGTTTACTTTTGATTGTAGATAATAGTATGCATGTCTTGAAGCATAATGAACAGTTTGACTTGATTATCTGAGTATGCAGTGCAAACATAATTATTTTGTTTATGAAATTGGTGTTGTGAATTGATTGCATGAAGGGGTGAAGCATGTGTTGAAATCATGAGTTTTGAATGAGCATGTATGTAGATGAGAAAGAACAAGAAAGTAGGATCACAATTAGAAATGTTAGTCAATGGACAAATTGATTAAGAAAGAAAAGCTTGAACCATAACCCGGTGAGAGTGTGAACTTAATTGTTGAGAGAACGACTAGCATAGAGCAATGATTTTTGTATCAATCTCTGAATTTTAGAATGAAATGCATAAATATGGATATGATGAAGGCCATTATTGTTTTGAAAGCCACTTGACCAAAAAGCTTACATGTTTATCAATGATGATATCATTTGCACCCATCTGTTAACTAAATTGTAATTGTCAAATTGAACCTTAAGCTTTGAAATTGTCATCTCTATTTACCTTGCTTAGGTTTTAGGAGAGCACATTGGTTTAAGATAATTTTGCCCCAAATTTGGGGGAGTTTGTTTGATGGATAATTTAAAAGGTAAGAAACAGCAACACACACAACAAATTAATAAAATGTTTTATGTGTTAAAAAAAGAGAAATTCAAATAAGTGTGTGCTATTAAAACAAAGTCAAGTGAAAGGCTAGTGAATGGACTAAGTGGATTGAAAAGACAAACTGGGTTAGTCTAGGATTTGTTCTCTCTTAGAACTCAAGTGTTTGCATCATAGAAAAACCAATATTTTTTGTAGCCCAGCCTCAGTACAAGCTAATAAAAGTCCTTCTGATTCAATTTGTGCATTTCTAAATTTATGGCATGAGATAAAGTATAAAGATTGGACCTCTTGTTAGTTGTTATTGCTAAATAGTTTAAACACTTATGCGTGAGTGATACAGTGGCCATCAGAATTAGGTTAAGTATCTTTCCATGAAATTTGTCTCCTGCCTAGCTTCATTTAGTTTTGGTGCTGACTAACATGTTCTTTTCTCTGAAAAATGGCATGTCTTGTGAAAAGCAATTGATAAAAGCATTTTTGTTTCATTTGTTATCATGTAATTAAAATTTTGTGAATCACACACCTTTGTACATAATCACTGCATGTTTGTCTTGAGGATCAGTGAGTTGTTCTGTATTTTCTAGAGGACAAGCAAAACTGTAAATTTGGAGGAGATTGTTAGTTGGTAAATCCGACTAACTTTTGTGTAAGAAACTGTTGTAAATTGTATATGACTCCTCCCATTTATAGTTGTTTTTGGTAGTATTTTAATTACTTTTTGTTGATTTAAGTAATAGGTACTCAGTATCCCAATTTTGTGTATTTAATGATCATTCCTTTTCAATTTCAGGCAAAATGGGCAAGATTGGTGAAGTGCAGAATTTATGAACTCACTGAGTCATGCCACGCGCTGGGCGAGCCATCCGCTAAGCGCACCATCCTCCAGCTAAGCGCGCAAAAGAATTTGGAAGAAGGATGAGTTGTACAGAGGCATTGAGCGAGAGTGAACTCACTAAGTGCACCGCCTTTAACCCTTAGGCTAAGCGAGAAGACTAGTCCTAAGCCAAAAGTCACTTACGGGCGCTAAGTGAGCTCATCTTTGGCTAAGCACACGCCCACCGACAGGATAGCCTATTTAAAGCTGAAATCTCAATTTTGGAAGGGTTGTTGAGTTTTTTTTAGAGTTTTTGGCTGTGGAGAGATTGAGAAAGAGCTGAGCTTGATGAGGAAGCCATTTTGTGGAGCTTTGGATGAGATTTTGAGAGATTGTGAGGTTTCAAGAGGTGGAGGAGACATCCCCACTACTTGTATTTCTTTTATCTTTCATCTTTTCTTCTCATTGTTGCAAAGGAAGCTTCACTGCTATGGAGAGCTAAATCCTCAGTTGGTTTTTCCTATGGGGTACTTGATGTAAATATTTGTATATCTACCAAATGATGTTTTATGTGTTCATTGTGCTATCAGTACTTAATTCTAGTGTGTCTTTGCCTTGATCACGCAACTGCATGCTTAGTTAGGGTCACTCAACATTAGGAAATGGTTTGATCCTTAGAACCTGATAGAATAGGGCTAGCTTATCGTATTTTCATGAGACATCGGGGTATGGTAACCTAGTTTTTGTTATGTTATGTCTTAATGCGGTTCTAGTTAAGTTTGGTCCAATAAGAGACATCTGAGGATGAAGCTTGATTAGGATTTGGCTAAACATGCACGAGACATCGGGGTTTAGTAGTCCAGGAGACAACATAGAACACGTAAACATTGTTAGGTAGAGAACATCCTTAATAACATTAGTCACCCAGTAGGAAGACCAACATGTTGTCTATCTGTCTTCACACACCACTGCTCACGTGATTTGCTTTAGAATAGTTTTGTTTACATATTTTTCCATACCACACACCAAACTTTCATCCCAAGACACTCATTTACTGAACCACAACTTTACCAAGTAAAACAAGTTCCCCGAGAGTTTGATACTCGGTATTCACTTACCGTTTTATACTACTTGCCAGTTGTCGAACATAAGGTCTTTTGCATCGTCTCCATTAGAAAATAGACGCTTAAACCTTGGAATGATCGGAAGAAAGCACAACACCTTTGTTGGGGGGCCCTTCTTTGAGTTTTTGTCACTACTACATTCGTCATCATCCTTCACTTTGTACCTTGAAACCCCACACCTGGAGCATTTGTGCATTTGTTGAAACTCATGTCTGTACAGTATGCAATCATTAGGGAAAGCATGAACCTTTTGGCAACGTGTTTTCATCTGGAAGCATATCGTGCACTACTTGAAGCAGTGAACTAAAGCTTTTGTAAATCCACCCATATCTAGCCTTCGCATTAACCAGACTTAACACTGCTAATAAAAACATCAAGGAATTCTTGCACCCGGATACAAAGGCTTCTTTGAATCAGTTTGCAATGTATCACACAAAGGGGCATGTGCTTGCTGAAAAGACTTTGTCCAAGATCACAAATCATATCCTCCAAGCGATCTCCCATTTCTACATCAAATGGTTCAGATTGGGATCTACTCTGCATGCCTATCAATTCACCATGTGATGCAATCCTACCCACCAAGGGTATTGGATAGAAGACTCCAAGAAGATTGGACTAGAGAGGCAGGAGAAGGCCCTAGGGTTCTCATGAGCCTTAGGGTAAACTTTGGGCCCATGGGCTAAGTATGAGCCCACTTATTTTTGTACATATTAGATTAGGGTTTCATTATTTTTGGGCCTTGTATTTAGGGATCCATAGTGTAGGGAGGGTATCCTAGTAATTTAGGATTTTTCAGCCCTTGTATTTTAGGGCACCTAGACTAGTTTTTGTATTAGGGATAGTTTTGTAATTTCACATGCATTAAGTGCACTATTTGATGTATGTGTGTTAGGATAGAAATTTAATTGAATTGGGAGAAGCCCAGTCCAATTAAATTTTAGAGGGGGAGGAGAGCATTTGCTTGCTACACCCCATTGCCACATCATATAGTATCTTGCACTTGATCTGGGATTAGTGGGTTGAACCATAGCTAAAATTCACTAATCATAATTAGTGAAATTTTGGCTTCAAATTTGGCTCAACATGTTCAAATTCAAATTCAAGTGAAATTTGAATAGAAATTTAAATTTTCCTCAAATTTTGTGTGACACTTAGGCTATAAATAGAGGCCTTGTGTGTGCATTTTTTCAACTTTGATCATTTGAGAAATTAGACTTCAAAGTTTAAACCTCAGTTGAGGCATAAATTTCGTGCCCCCGTCTCTCCCTCTGCCTACACTCATCTTCTCCTACCTTCAAGCTCTTATCCATGGCTTCTTATGGTGGTGATCTTGTTCTTGACTCATCTTCTCCTTGAAGTGGCGTCTCCAATCACCTTTCCTCCTTCTCCATTTTGCTTCCATGATCTTCAAGAAGCAAAGGAATTCATCATTGAAGAAGATCCAAGGCCTACAAGCTCCACATGGAGCTACATCACCATGCCATATCCACGTTGTACAATTCTTCTTAATCCCATCACACAATAGATGCTCTCGTATGTCATTAAGTATTTGTTGTCTCCCATTCAAACAATTTATACAGGGACAAAAAAATTTCCATCCCCATCCAGTCAACTTCTTTCGGAAGCAAATTCCAAGAACTACCCCATGCCTTCCTCATACGTAGGACTCATGCGACTTTCGTTCATCCAACTTTGATCGATCTAAATAATAACTCTGTGATACTCAACTAGTTATTTAATGCATGAAAATCCCACTTTTTCATTAAAGGTGTAGCCCTATCCCATTCAAGAAGACATTTTTTTATGGTAGATTCATATGTCAAGGTTAACTCTCTTTTGTTGAATTTGACAAAATTTCGGCAGCATTTCGCATTGATCTCTAAGTACACGACATGAAAGCGGTGACATTAATTCCCCGACAATCAAGTATGCACTCAGAGAACAACTAGCAATGCATTGTTCCGAAATTTCATTAAATTCAACAAAATAATGGTAACCTTAACACATGAATCTACCATAAAAATATGATTCTTCCCAAACTATCCAAACGGACAATTCAAGATTCTATACAATGACCAATGCAAATTTTCTGCAAGAATCATTGTATTCAATCTCAAACGGGAATCTATGGTTCACTCATGACGAACAAAACTTGTATATAAAGCACTGGTCATTAATCAGAGACAACAACATACAAAACCATTGGTAAAAAAATGAGCATCAAAATTTTATGAAAAACTTTCGTACCTATGATGATGATGTGTATAATGTCCAACAACGAATGTCGTGATCACGATGCAAACAAGAAGACAAATAGTGCCTACAAATTAAATATTTGAATGCTAAGTGAGATATAAGACAAAATTGGATATATCAAGTAAAATTCGATTATATATATAAATTGAGATTCACAAAAGCTCATGATCTTTGTTAGTCTATCCTTTAGGCTTGATTGATGATTGGCTCATATGATGCAATCCTACCCCCCAAGGGCATTGGATAGAAGACTCCAAGAAGATTGGGCCAGAGATGCAAGAGAAGGCCCTAGGGTTCTAAATAGAGAATATTTGATTTGTGTGTAGGGAAATAAATTTAATTGAATTGGGAGAAGCCCAATCCAATTAAATTTTAGAGGGGGAGCTGAGCATTTGCTTGCTACACCCCATTGCCACATCATATAGTCACACTTTGTGTGTGTCCTTCATGCTTTACATGTCTCATGACACCTAAGCACACTTAGTGGAGAATCTTGGACTTGGTCTTGGATTACTGGGCTGAACCATAGCTAAAATTTACTAATCATAATTAGTGACATTTTGGCTCCACAAATTTAATTTCAAATTCAAGTGAAATTTGAAAAGAAATTCAAATTTCCCTCCAATTTTGTGACACTTATGCTATAAATAGAGGCCATGTGTGTGCATTTTTTCAACTTTGATCGTTTGAGAATTACACTTCAAAGTTCAGACCTCATTTGAGGCACAAAATTTTGTGCTCCTTCTCTCCTTCTCCCTCCTCTCATCTTCTCCTCCTTGAAGCTCTTATCCATGGCTTCCTATGGTGGTGAGCTTGTGCTTGACTCATCTTCTCCTTGAAGTGGCATCTCCAATCATCTTTCTTCCTTCTCCATTCCCCTGCCATTCATTTTCAAGAAGCAAAGGACCCCATTGATGAAGAAGATCCAAGGCCTACAAGCTCTACATGGAGCTACATCATATGGTGTCAAGAGCATCTTCGTCTAGGTGATGCTCTTTTGCTTCCTCTATCTTTTTGTTCGGTCAATTCACTTAATTCATTGTTCTTCATCTTATTCTCCACGTATATCCTCCATTGTCTTGTGTTTTGGTGCTGTTTAGAGTAGATTCAAAAAAATAAACCGATTAAACCTTAGATCTACACTTGTTCTTGCATTTCTATGGTTCAAATTTTATAGATCTACTCTTGAATCATGATTTTGTGTTGATTTTAGGTTCTATCATTTTTCAGTCATAATCTTCTTGTGCTGAACCTTTAGATCTAAATTTTATTCCAAAATATTGATTAGAAAAAAAAACACAAAAATCTAAGTGTAAATCACTTAATCCATGTTGTCTTAGAGTCATGTTTAGTCATAATAACTGTCACATTATGTTCTAAGTTTTTGTTGAATTTTGATTTTGTTGATTGAATTCTAGATACATCTATTCATGTACTCTTGTCATTCTTAACCTATCTTTTTAATTTTGAGTCTAATTCATGCATGTTATTTAGTTCATAACATGTTCTAAATCAATTCCTGGAAGTAGTCTTGCTGTTGAACTTTGTTTTGTTTTCTAAGTTTCTTATATGATGCCTATGAAGAAATTGAGTTGTGGTGCTGAGTTGTGGCTATCCGGATTTGTGAATAAAAATAAGTCTTAAGCTCTCTTGAATTGCGTTATTCAAGACATTTGAGCATAAGCAAACACAAATTGTAATTATCCAAGCCTTAAGCAATATAAACACTACTCTTGATTTCTAGGTTGAAATTGCTAGTGTTGGTAGCTTGAACATACATGTAAAAATTACTGGGAATTGGTAAATGTGAATTTTGAGCTGAAATTTTTACTGAATTTTCTAGACATCTGGAAAAAAATTATAGAAAAAGAACCAAGTGATTTGGATAAAAGGAAAGTGTGCTTGTTATTTTGGCTCGAAATTTGTTCTATAATTGGTGCCTATTTTATACCAATTTTAGTTCTGAAATTTCAATTGAATATTAGTGTGAAAACAAGTGCCAAAACTAGAGGTTTCTTGAGTCTTTCTTTTAGTTTTTTTTACTCTACTCTATAGCCATTCTAAGTTTCTCTTTGAGTCCTAGCTTGCTTTTATGTGCTTTTCATTGCTTTAATTGTTGAATAATCCTTTAAAATTTGTCTTGTTAAAACTCTATTGGATTTGCTTTCATTTCATTTTTTGGTATTTGGTTATTACTTGTCTCTTTGTTTCCTTGCTTGTGAGTTGCCATATAGGGAATTGGAAAGGAGTATTGGTGCCATCCCTTGAAGAATTTGAGTCAAGAAGCAAGGGGCCAACCACCTTAAGAGTTATTGGACTAAGAAGCACTCCAAATTAAGTGAAACACCAAAGAGAGAATAGACACCAAAATTGAGGACTTTTTTTTGTAATTGGCAATTTCCTTTGCTTTCAAATTTTGTAACAAAAAGGCCTTTCATTAGAAGTAAGTTGGGAGCCTCCAACTGGTCACCCTACTTCCATTTGTGTGTAATAATTTTAGGCAATTTTCCCTTAGGATTGTGAGTGTTTCTTTGGAAACCTTTAATCAGGTCAATCCAAACACTCTTAGGATTCACCTAGTTTACATTTCTTGCACTTTAATTTGTTGCTTACTTTCATAGCTTATTTTCTTTACTAGTCATGCCTAGTTTATCTTGTTATTACATAATACTTTCTTCTTGCTTATCACACTTATCTTAAGTTATTTTGAACCCTAGCTTTTACCTTTTGCAAACCCCCAACATGAAAGAACCACAACTTAGGAACCAACATGAGTCATCATTCATCTAGTGTTAATGGTGAGGGTACTAGTCATAAGGACCCTCTATCTAGAATCTTAGATGAGTTGAGTTTCTTCAAGTTATGGAAAGAAAAACTAGAAAGGAAAGAAAAAGGGAAAGAGAGGGTAGAAATAAATCAAGGTGAGAGGGAACAAATAAGGGAAGAAGAAAGAAGGACAATACTAAAAGAATTAAGAAAAGAAAAACATACATCCTATAGTAGTCATGACCCTTGCAAGAGCCTAAGTGAAGAACTTCGTGACTATTATGAACGTACACAAAATTGTGTGCCTCAAATGAGGTCTGAACTTTGAAGTGTAATTTTCAAATGATCAAAGTTGAAAAAATGCACACACATGACCTCTATTTATAGCCTAAGTGTCACACAAAATTGGAGGGAAATTTGAATTTCTATTCAAATTTCACTTGAATTTGAAATTGAATTTGTGGAGCCAAATTGTGAATCCAAAATTTTACTAATTATGATTAGTGAATTTTAGATATGGTTCAGCCCACTAATCCAAGATTATTTCCAAGATTCTCCCCTAAGTGTGCTTAGGTGTCATGAGACATGTAAAGCATGAAGGACATGCACAAAGTGTGACTATATGATGTGGCAATGGAGTGTAGCAAGCAAATGCTCAGCCATGCGAGGTGAGCCAAACTCTGCCATGGTATTGAATACAAAAAGATGCAGAGAAGACAAAGTTGTAAAAAATATGCAGCAAAATACTTGGGTACGGTGGCGAGGTGTCACGGTGGCGAGCTATCACGGTGGTTGTAGAGGGAGATAGAGTCGCAAAGATGAAGCTTAGACGGAGAAGAAGAGAGTGCGAGGAAAATAGGGCTCGCGTTCTAATATTTTTAAATGTATCTTCAACATTGGTTTTCAATACAAAACCGATGTTAACCAAGTGATGTAAATGTTAACATCGGTTTTATTGAAAAAACCGATGTTAACTTATCAAACGTTAACATCGGTTTTTCCTAAAACTGATGTTAACGAACTTATGTTAACATCAATTTTTTAAAAACTGATGTTAACGAAGTCAACTTAACATCGATTTTTCAAAAACCGATGACCGATGTCAACTAATATACATTATTTACAATTATGCCATTGATGTTAATCTGACGATGTTAAATCTACATTTTCTAATAGTGCATCCAATGCATTACATAGTACCCGCACTCATTGCTTCCTTTTTTCTTATTACACTAAATTGAATAGGATATTTAGATATTCAACGTTAACTAAAAATTAGTGTACAGGGCAATAAAATTTAATTTTTTAAGGCATCAAACATTGTTTAAATGACTTACTTTAACTATAATCCATCTGGTAGCAACCTTGGATTTACTTCCTTGACTATCCTTGAATCCCTTCAAAGCATTGATTAAGAGAAACATGCATGTGCATTGTACAATTAAAATACTGATGTCAAATTGTAATCATAATGTAGATGTATTTTAAAATTCAACTGACCTGTTAATAATTCCTTTTCAAGTAGTTGTCAGGCCTATTGTGCAAGGAACAAAACCAGATGACAACATTGTCCTTAGGCAAAATAACGGCCATTTTCCAATGTGCATTGCATTGGAGAATATTAAGTTATTATAAAGCATACATGATTTAAATTGATTTGTTCAGTTTAACTTACCCATTCAAGTAGGCTCCTAGGTACACATCTCTCTGTGAATTCTGCATCCATTTCTTAATATAATCTTTTGATTCAAATTGTAATTGCCCAAATTTTTTTATGGACTATGGCTCGAGGAATCCATACACATCGTCATTCCCCGCTCACATACTTGTCTTAATCATATGCTTATTGTTGTTAAAATAAAGTAAATTATGTATGAATTTAAATGAATCAGGTAGGTAATATACAATAATGTAAAGTGACTAACAGAATCCACAATTGTATAACAAAGATGCTCAGACATTGACCATGGTGAGCTATTTCAGAAAGATCTTCATGCTTTATGTACAATGGGAAGTTATCATTATACACCCCAAACACGATAGCATCCCACGACACCTGCAACGGCTTGAGGAAAAGCTGCGGGATGGTTAATGTCATTAGGTATATGGGATCGACATCAGGATCCGACCTATCTATAGGTTTCACTGGTTCCTCAGTTCCCTGTTTATCTTACACAGTTAATAAACATAAGCGAATGAGAGTGAAAACTTTATTTGTAACAACTTTTTAAATAATTCTTAAAAACAAAAACAATGAAATACATGTTCTGAAAAAGGCTTTTTACAAGATGTGTCGGCCAAGCAAGGAAGGTGTTAAGTGCCTCCCCCAGTAACTGAACCTCTTGAGTGGGTACATGAATGTGAGCATTAGCATCTCCAACTTCCTCAACACCAACCTTCACTTGATCATTTCCTAAAGGAACTGTCATACCCTAATTTCGTCCGGGGACACTAGCGGTCGGCTTTCGAACCTTGTTTGTTCCCTTCGGGACCCTCAAAACAAGCATTGTTGTGTAATCCATAAAGTTTCACAACATTCTGAAAGGAAAAGCAAGCATCGTTGCGTAATCCATAAAGTTTCGCAACGTTTCAGAAGAAAAACACCCATCACCGTGGAACCTGTAAAGTTTCGGGAGGTTTCAGAAAGAAATCGGCAGAAAAACACAAAAGGGGGTGTATTTAGTAAAATTGGGGTGCAAATAGAAATTTTCAAATCTGGGCCCATCTAGAGGATTCTGGACCTTTTCTTTCTTCCTAGCTAAGCAACCAGCTCGCCTGGGTGGCAAGCACCTCCCTCCTTTTGTTGAAAAATGGCTTCTGGGGATTTCGTAATGCTTCCGTAAAATTCTTGTCACCCTAAATAAGAATATTTCACTTAATATGGGTGAGAAGGAAGAGAAAAAAGAATAAAATCAAGTGCTATATGCTTTCGTAAGGCTTATGTAACTTTTCCATGAATTACGAAAAAGGGGGGTGAACTAATCAAGATGGGGGTGTAAATAATAATTTTTAAATTTTCGAATCTAGGCTCTTCCAGAATATTTTGTAAGCTGGGTTGCTTAAGAAGGAAGCAACCTAGCTTGCCTGGGCGAGCTGGGCGGCAACCTCCTCCCCATTTTTCTATAAATAGGTCAGGGGGGCTGTTCCAAAGGGTCCATGACCCCTATGCTATGCATTTCAACTATTTTGGGTGAAAAAATGTGTTTCCGTGAAGAAAATCCAAGTCGAGGTGCTCTTGTAACGCTTCCAAGACGTTTCTGTGAGCAATTTTGTGAAGATTTTCCGTCGTTCTTCACTGTTCTTCGTAGGTCTGAGTTCCTCATCTCAATTGAGGAATACGTAGGAGCGAGGGAAACACCCTTGTCATCCACAAAAAGATAAAAAATACAAAAAGGCCTATAAAAAGCTAAAAACATAAAAAAAGGAAAATAAAAAAAATCGAAGACATGATATTGTACACTTGGTTAAAGGTTGTCGTCCCTTGTGACGAACGCGTGGGGTGCTAATACCTTCCCCGTGCGTAAAAACAACTCCCGAACCTTTCGCAATTAAAGTTCGTATACTACATCTTTCTGGGTTTTCCATCGTTTTCCTCAAATAAACGTTGGTGGCGACTCCGCACGCCTTCCTCCCTTGGAAGATGTACCCGTGAGCCCTGCGTCGCCCTCTCGCCGAAGAGTAGGTTGCGACATATGGCGACTCCGCTGGGGACTGTTTTTAGAGAGTTAGGCCTATTAATCTTTTGTGCAAAAGTTGTGTTTTCTCTTTCATCGGTTTCCCTTTTCCTTTATGTTATTGTATAAACTTCTTCGATGCTATAAGCGTGTTTTAATGTATGCATGAGATAAATATGTATTCATTTGATGCACACAACACCAACACCTTTTTGCACACGCGGTGAGTTGAAAAGGGGCCCTATACCCGGGTCCGAGGGAACATATGGAGTGGAGGTGAATCTGTGGTCATGCTGGGTCTCCGACTTGCTTGATAACAGTGAACCTTCATCTAGAGTTTTTCTCTTTGATAACATATTGCTGCTGGTAGTCCCTACTGCCGCAATATGTTTTTCGAAGGGGATGATACCTCTAGAAACCATCAAGAGAGATATGACCACCTTGGGAATTATCACTAAAAGCCTATTAGTTTCTCCCGTTTAGGTCCCTAAAATAGGGGCACGAAGCGAACACGCTGCGTGCCTTTTAAACACTGCCATGCATATAACCTAAATGTCATGTACGCCTTTGCTGTATGATTATTAGAGGATATTGCCATGCTGTGTACATTCCCTGTTGCGCTTGCACGCATCTGCATCATGCCATCACGCATACGTTGTATGCTTGTCTCATCTTTTGTCACGGGAAGCCGGATGGTTCATATCACCTTCTTAACTGCACAAATGGGGCATTGCGCCCTCGAATGCGCAAGTAAAAAGAGATGATTTTTTGGGCTCTCGTGTCCGTAAATGCATTCATATCATGCATCGCATAAGCATCTCTTCATGGCATCGTAATGGACGTATCGTTCCTGCATTTGTCACTTATCATTTCATGCATTTCATTTTGCATAAGACATTTCATCACCATGCATCTGCATCTAACATGCTTTTTGCATACCTTTTATTTTCATGTTTACTCATGCATGATCCTTGCATTTTCCTCTGCAAAACAAAAACAAAAAAAGGAAGTGTGAAAATTCACACTGCATACTTAGTTGCATGTGTTAGGTACCATGAGCCAACCATGTCTAAAAAAAAACAACAAAACAAAATGATTGAGCATGATACCTAATGTGTGGTTAACTAGGAAATGATGTTTCTGCAGGCATCTCAATCTCGTAATTCCATTTTCCAAGCATAGCATACGTATTCCTATGTCTTTCATCTCTATGAAATGTTATCAAAGTATTGGCGATCAAAATTGACATTCCTTGGGTTATGGGGTTGAACCAAGCTCATGCTTTTGCTAAAAGGTTCATCGACTCAAGTTAAAGTATGGAAGTAACCATCTTGCAAAAAAATTGGGGCAAAAGATGAATCAAGTTACATCGCTGCTTCGTCTACTGCCAAACACATTTAGGACTGTTGATGTCCTTATTACTCCCATTTTCACCTTGACAAAGATGTCATGGACCATGTTGAAAATCTAAATTGATTCAACCCCATGTCCTGCATAAAAATTTGCAATACTTCAATTGTGCCTCATTCGCATACATCCATGCTTTTCATTGGTTGCATTGCTCATTGCATTCTTTCCTTGAAAAAAAAACGAACTTAATCATTGTTATCAAAAGGAAATAACACACTTTACGGCACCCTTACCGAACCGGTGCTAGAGCTAGAGTAATGGGTGAAGTAGAGGAGGTGCAAGAGCAAATGAAGGCCAACACTGAGGCCTTGAAAGAGCAAATGGCCACAATAATGGAGGCCATGATGAGCATAAAGGAGATAATGGAGGTCAATGCGGTTGCAATAGCCGCTACTAGCACCATTGCTGAGGTGGACTTGACCCCTCCATATGGCCTCAACTAAATAAATCATCCAACCCCAGATATGGTAGGTCTGGAAGGCAAAGAGTTGGGAGGTATGGGCGGCCTTCATTTAGTGCGAAAAACAAACATGCCTTCTCACCATATGGCTTGCCTCCCAACTATACACCACCCAATGTGGCATACACTCCCAGTGAGGATGTTAATAACTCTGAACCCATACTCATTGAAAGCTGACAACCTCAAACTGATCATGCACATGTCTCTCAAACCATTGGGGAGACACATGAAATTCCCCACCACAATCTAGCCGACTTCGAGCCTTGCCTCGGATATGCCACTAAAGGGCAAGCAGTTGGTGGTATACCCCTGCAAAACACTTTGGAGGGGCCTTAATTTCGCCCCCAACCACAACCCTTCTATGGAAAAATGGTGGGTTGCACACCTTCAAGCTTTGCGGATTTGGTCTTCGCCGACGAAAGTATCAAAGTGGGTCTGGAAAAAGGCAAATCTGATCATCCTGCTTTGATGAATGCAAAAACTGGGGCAAATGAAGAGGATGAGAATGAGGGAGAAACCCTTGCTATGACTACCATTCCTACACAGTCAAATTTCCCATGAGCCCAACAATGTCATTACTCAACCAATAACAGTCCCTCTCACCCAGTCATCCACAAAGGCTATCCCAAAATCATCCACAAAGTTTGTTGGCCGCACATCCAATGCCAAGCGCAAACCAAAACACCAACCAAGAAATGAATTTGGCAGCGAAAAAGTCTGTAGAATTCACCCCAATTCCAGTGTCCTATGCTGAATTGCTCCCATATCTACTCGATAATTCAATGGTTGCCATAACCCCAGCCAAGGTTCCTCAACCTCCATTTTTCCGAGAATACGACTCGAACGCAACATGTGCTTATCATAGAGGGGCCCTGGGGCATTCCATTGAGCATTGTAGGACCCTGAAGCATAAGGTGCAAGGTCTAATTGATGCGGGCTGGCTGAAATTTGAGGAGAATCGCTTGTGAATCCCGACATTGACAAGAGATGCCACACATGGGGCAATTTGAAGGTTGTTACAAGAGATCTCTAATGACTCATTAGGATTTTCAAGCTTATGCCATTATTGTGAACCACAGTTACAATGCTAAATAATATGGATAAATTTGACATCCTTGTCTCTCTCATCCTCTCACAATTACATCTTTGCAAATTCAACTTCCATCAGAATGTGAGTGTAAGCCATTGGTTTGTTTGCTCAAGCAACCTGTGCTCCTGAGTTTTTGACTTCCAAGACTGTTCAATCAGAGATTACTCATCCTGCACGTTGGTGGGGGTGCCGTAAAATGATGAGTAAAGTTCAAAGCAATAAGTTTCTGAATAAGAAAAGAAGAAAAAAAGCATTTGATTGACTGTGTTTTCAAGTAAAAATATAGACATTCATGTGACCTCATTTCATCATCCTAAAAGTGTCTTTTTGAGAGAGAAGTGAGTTATCAAGAATAGGAGTCATTTGACTTAATCCGTCAACTGAAAAATCCTTCAACTATTTCTTGTCCTTGGAAATCCTTTTTGAGAATCAACCGCTTCTTTCATTCTTCCTTCCTACAAGGTTGTGAAAACAAAACAACGATGGATACCTCAGAGCCCTACACTGGGGCAATGAAAGGCACATGAGCCTCAGGAAAACTTAGGGGAAGATCAAAAGTTCTCACCCGTCGATGTTTTTAAATAAAAAAGGGGGGGACAAACCCTTGGATTTTAATGGATTGATTAAACGTCAAACGGCTCCATTGTCGTCACTCCAAAATGGTCAAGTGACTAAATCAAACAGAACATACACTCTGAGGGAGTTCTCGGAGAGATTTGCAAAAGATAGGATAAGGTTACATGAATTATCGCCTTCAGAGGGCTGCACGTCCTCGCCTTTCGAGGGCTGCACGTCCTCGCCTTTCAAGGGCTACATGTCCTCACCATCAGAGGACTACACGTCCTCCAAAGGGCTGCACACCCTAGCCTTCGGAGGGCTACACGTCATCGCCTTTGGAGGGCTACACGTCCTCGCCTTCAGAGGACTCCATGTCCTCACCTTTAGAGGGCTGCACGCCCTCGCCTTCATAGGCCTACGCGTCCTCACCTTTCGAGCGCTACACGTTCTCGCCTTCAGAGGACTACACGTCCTCGCCTTCAGAGGGCTACACGCCCAAACCTTCAGAGGGCTACATGCCCTCGCCTTTAGAGGACTACATGTCGTCGCCTTCAGAGGGCTACACGCCCTCGCCTTCAGAGGGCTACATGCCCTCGCCTTCAAAGGACTGCACGTCCTCCCTTTTAGAGGACTACACGTCCTCACCTTCAGAGGGCTACACACCCTCGCCTTCAGAGGGCTGCACGCCCTTACCATCAGAGGGCTACACACCCTCGCCTTCAGAGGGCTGCACACCCTCACCTTCAGAGGGCTACATGCCCTCGCCTTCAGAGGAGTACACGTCCTCACCTTCATAGGACTACATGTCTTCCCCTTCAGAGGGCCGCATGTCCTCGCCTTCGTTGGGATACACACCCTTGCCTTCAAAGCACTACACGCCCTCGCCTTCAGAGGGCTGCACATCCTTGCTTTCAGAGGGCTCCACATCTATGCCTTCTGAGAACTCAAGGTGCTCTGCCCTTAATGCTTAATCGAGGCTTGCGCTCCCGGGTGAGGGGCTAGTAGTTTGCTTTTATTAGTTCTTGGGCCACCCCCTGATATTGGAGGGTGACTAAGTGTGCAAGCGCAACCAGAGGATGGGGCAGGTCTCTGGCTTTGATGAGGAGACTATCGCACAATTACTATGCATACTGGGGCAAGATTTCACCCAGCCGCTGCAAGGAGACGAGTGTGGATCGTGCACACCAACATATGGATGATGTTGCTACTTATCAACCTTTTTCCCAGCGACCAGCACTCCGATCTCCCCCTACCGAAGTGTCAGCTGGTTTATGTAATCATGACATAGGTAAGTATGCACGTGGCTCAAATGGTCTCTAATGTCATCTACTATTTGCAGGGATCGCGCCCACAAGACAGCCAGTGGACCCGAAGAAGTCCAACAGGGCCCTGGGGTTCTAGCTCTAATTATGGGACTCTGTCAGTTCTACAGAGTGACCACCACTCCGATCTCCCCCTGCCAAAGTGTCAGCAGGTTTATGCCATCATGACATAGGTAAGTATGCACATGGCTCAACTAGTTTCTGATGCCATCTACTATTTGCAAGGATCGCGCCCGCAAGACACCCAGTGGACCCGAAGAAGTTCAACAAGGTCCTGGGGTTCTAGCTTTGATTATGGGCCTCTGTCGGTTTTACAGAGTGCCTGCCGCCCCCAACAAGGTCATCAGGCCCCCTATTAACCGGGATTTCATCAAGAAGTATTGCGCCCCCAGGCAGGCGCAGGGCGAGGCACCACGGTAGCCTGGGGACGGCCAGCAGCTAGCGGCATATGCATCGCCACCACCTCAAGAATCCACCTCAGCTCATCTACAAAGGCTAGAGCATTGCCTACGATACATGGCCGACCAGCAGGCACCCAACCATCGATACAGGTACGAGCAGGTACTGGGCCCGTGATCAACAAATCACCATCCCGCGTTCGGCTCAAGACGTTAAAGAAGCGCTACTAGGAGGCAACCTAGTACCTTTTAAATTTCCGTTTGTTATTTTGTGCACCTATGTTTCTTAAGCCACGGTTGAACATGCCTAGTTGCTCATAATCCTAGGGACCTAAATAAACAAGCACAAACTGAGAAGGCAGTAATACCTCGCAAAATATATATATATATATGTATATGTTTAGGTAGCAAAAATGCTTTGAATACGTATGTATATGTTTAGGTAGCAAAAACAAAATAAAAAATAAAATTGGTTAACTAAAAAGCCAACATGCTTTCGAAAAGAAATAGACTCCAGCTTTTCGTTGGGAAGAGTCACCAATCAAAACACAAGGGTTTTTGAGAAAAAAAATGTGTCTACAACCTAAAGGGTGAATGTTGTGGAATTTTTCGAACACCCAAAATGGACTCGGACGATTGCATAAATTGATAAAAGAGCATGTTTTGGAAACACTAGGTTGACTTAAATAGGGAAAATGAATCCTGAGCCCTAGTGTCACACAACCCTAAAACTTGATGCTTGAGTGTCTGCATAGGTGCATGCATGACTAGCTTTGCATAAGTTTCTAAATCATCATTGTTGCATGAGTGTCATGGAAATAATGTGGGACATTCCTCTGCAAGCCTTTTGAGCTAAGACCTCAAATCGCCATGAACCTTGACCCAGGATGAGAATTTCCATCGTTGCCCTCAGAGAAAGGAACAGTGGGGTCTCCCAAGAAAGAAGAGTCACTCACTGTTGAGCTGCTAACATGCATAAAAAAGACAAAAACAAAAGAAAGTTCCCAATCAAAGATCGGCAAAAAACAAAAGAAAAGAAAAAAAAGTTCCCAATCAAAGATCAGAAGAAAACAAAAGAAAAATAAAGTTCCCGATCAAAGATCAGAAGAAAACAAAAAGGAATTCTACAGAAAGGTCTTCAGACTAGACAGTATGAGAACAAACATACAAAGTTGTCACGAGCAAGAAAGAAAAGAAAGAAAACCACGATTGGAAGTGGTCCTCTCCCTTTGATTACTGATCGAGGCCGTACCCGAATCAAATAAACATTGAAAATGCAGTATCTAGGAATTGATCCTAGGTCGTCTCCCAGCGAGCAATGATCAACCAAACGTTCATAACATATGTTAATCAAACAGTAACGAAGTAGGGGGATTTGTTTTTTTTTGTAATTTAAACAGCAAGTAACTTGAATTAAATAAATAACAGAACTAAAACGTGATGTTTCCCCTTGATTCTAAAGCAAGTCTCTTATCCTAGGTTACGAGAATTTATCCCTAATCAGTTCAACCACTTAATCCAACCCGAAATTAATTTACTCAGCGAAAATTAACCTAAGGTTGTCATTATGTGATTAAGCAACACATACACCAATTAATCCCTCTCACATGTCCATTAAGCATGAATGAAAATGATCATTAAGCATGAACGTAAATTAAGCACAGAGACAATTAATCAAGCATTAAGCATGCATGGATTAATAGCAACAAATACAGAGCAATTGGTGAAGAGGAAAAACTGATCATAATTCAATAGTAATAACAGAACCTCAAAGAGAGTTGTGCTTGATCCTCAAGAGAAAACAACATTGGAGACTCAGCCTTCCATTAATCAGCAGAAACGAAAACGAATTCAAAGGCAGAAGCAGAAAATGAAATTGCAATTTGAAGCAGAAAATGAAATTTTATTGCTACGTGAACAGTGCGCGTGAACTAACACGAAACTAGAAATGCAAAACCCCAAAATTTTTCTCCTATGTCAATAGTCTACTTCTACTAAAACCCTGGTGCTGTTATAAAGGTCCTCAGCCCCAAAGCTTACAAATCTCTTTTAAGGCCAAGCCCAAAAACGAAATAAAATAAAATTGGATAAAATAAAATTGTCTACTCTCTTCAATTCCAAGCCAGTTCAGCCCAATTCCGGATCCAAGCCCAATTGCTTATAATTCTCCTGAAATTAAATTAAAAACACAAAATTAGTCAAGTAGGCCCAAATGATAAAACTGCATAATTAATTTGACAATTAAGGCTAATCAGTAATTAAAATGGTGACAAAAAGGGTTAAGAAATAGGAGAAAATAATGACACATCAAATTTCCCCACACTTAGCCTTTTTCACTCCTAGGCAAAATAAAAAAGCAGAGCAAGGAACAAATCCAGAGACATTAAAGAGAGACAATCAAACACAAAAACATTTATATATTTCTCAATTAATCCCAAGGAATGAAAGGAATGGGCAACATCCAACACGTAAAGAGTTAAAGAATCAAGACAGTCATGAAAATCATCCAAGCACCTCAAACATGGCAAGGTAGTCAATCAACTCAAGAATTGAATGAAAAGTGATAAAGCCTCAAGATATGCACTCTATCTCTCAAGTGTCTAGGCTACTGTTTACTCTCAGAGCACCCATGAAAACAAAAACCACATAGACTTGGAAAAAATCTAAAATTGACAACCAAACTCGACAAACATATACACATGAGGATCAAAAGGTCTTTTAAGGTTGTAATGGGCCAAGGATAAGGTAGAGGAAAGTATGGGATAAGTAGCTAAAACCCAAAGGAGTAGAGGAGCAATGGGGAATAAGTGGGAACAAAGAAAAAGTAGTAAACCCCAAAACCAAAATTAAAAATTAAGCATAAAAAGTAAACCCAAAACAAAATCAACCAAGTCCTCAAACCAAAATCCTATTTATTCAACTTCATTCTTTTTCTGTTTTGCACTCTTTTTTTTCGAATTTTTTTAGAACAACAAACGAAAATTTAAAAGCATTTTGAATATTTGAAAAATAAAGCAACAATTAGGAAATATATGTATATACATCAAGCATGGCCAAAATACATCATCAAGCATGGCCAACAAAAACATATCATCCAGTGAAACATACCCCCCCACACTTATTCCTAAAAGAATTCCAAAGCTCTAAAATTCCTTAAGGGTAGGGTGAGATCATGGTTTTTCACTTAAGGCTTGTAATGAGCTTCAAAACAAAGAAAGGGGACATAGGCTCAAAGGGGCTATCAAAGGAATTAATTCAAGGTAGGCTCATTTGGCTAGAGACTTATAAGAACAAAATGCCTAAATCATCTCCCAACATGCATGTGAAGCAAGAAGTATCAACAAGAGTCAAGCCAAGGCTATTGTGCAAGCAATCAATGGGGCAAAACACACCGAATAAAATAGATGATGATGGCTCAAAATCTCACCAAGGGTAAATCTATCACTTTCAATTCGACCTTTCAAAACTAACTTGACATGCAGAGAAAAACAAGGATTTCAATTCACAAAATGCCAAGAAACTTCTATTTCAAAAAACAATTACCCATTACCGGTACATAACCCAAAATTCAAAGAGAAACATGCAATGTTGTACACAAAACATAAATCCAAAATAACAGAATTAACCTAGAAAACCCCAAATAAAAACAAAATAACCTAGAAAACCCCAAATAAAGAACAATCTCCCCCCCCACACTTAAACAACACATTGTCCTCAATGTAGCACAATCATAGGATCAAGAGCAATCAAAATAATTAACAATTTTGGACAAGTGCAATAAAAGTAAAGAAGGAGACAAAAAAAGAAAACTCCCTAAGTCATGGCGGAAGAGAAGTAGGGTGAAGTAAGGAGGTCTCCTCCACCACTACATCCACATAGGAGGGATTTGTGAGGAATGGTTTCAGCCAGTGTCCATTGACCTTGAAGCTCTTATCTGTGGATTCACTTTTGATCTCAACTATACCATAAGGAAAAGCATTAGTCACCACAAAAGGACCAATCCACTTTGACCTCAACTTACCACTCATGAGTCCGCGCCTAGAGTTAGACAATAAAACTTTCTGTCCAACCACGAAGTCCTTCTTAGCTATCAAACTATCATGGAACTTCTTGGTCTTCTCCTCGTAGAATTTGGAATTCTCATAGGCTTCTAAATGGATCTCATCTAGCTCACTTAGTTGCAACTTCCTTTCCTCTCCAGCCTGATCAATAGAGAAGTTGCAGGTCTTTACAACCCAGTAGGCTTTGTGCTCTATCTCTACAGGAAGATGACATGCCAAGCCAAAGACAACAAGATAAGGAGACATTCCTATGGGTGCTTTGTAGGCAGTCCTATGCACCCAAAGAGCATCATCCTGCCTGGTGCTCCAATCCTTTTTGTTCGGCTGCACAATCTTCTCCAAGATCCTTTTTATCTCCCTGTTTGAAATCTCAGCCTGCCCATTAGTTTGGGGGTGGTAAGGTGTGGAAATTTTGTGCACGACCCCATACTTTTTGAGCAAGGCATACATGGATCTATTACAAAAATGGGTGCCTTGATCACTAACAATGGCTCTAGGGACTCCAAACCTGCAAAACATATTAGATATAACAAAATCCACAACAACCTTAGCACCGTTAGTTCTGGTGGGTTTGGCTTCCACCCATTTTGAAACATAATCAACAACAAGGAGAATATAAACAAAACCAAAAGAGACAGGGAAAGGCCCCATAAAGTCTATACCCCAGACATCAAACACCTCACATAACAACATGTGTTGTTGAGGCATTTGTTGTCTCCGTGAAAGTAAGCCGCCAGCTCTCTGACAAGGCTCACAAGTGCTACCGATTCTCCACACATCCTTGAAGATGGTGGGCCAATAGAAACCGCAGTCAAGCACCTTGCGAGTTGTCCTCTGTATGCCAAGATGGCCACCTGGTGCGAAAGAATGACAAAATTGCAGGACTGAGTCAATCTCATGGTCTGGAATGCATCTCCTAATAACCTGGTCACTGCACAATTTCCACAAATAGGGGTCATCCCAAATATAATGCTTAGCATCGCTCTTAATTTTATCAGTTTGAGCTTTAGATGCTAAGGGAGGAAAAATAGAAGCAACCAAATAATTCACAATATTAGTAAACCATGGAGTGGGGAAGGAATCAGAAATATTATACAGAATGTACAAATGGTCATCCGAAAAATCATCCTAAATGGGTGAGTCCTCAGACGTCCGCTCAATCCTACTCAAGCGTTCAGCTATGAGGTTTTGTGCACTGCTCCAATCAAGGAACTCCAAATCAAACTCTTGGAGCCAAAGCATCCACCTGATCAATCTAGGCTTTGATTCAGCCTTCTTCAATAGGTACTTCAGAGCTGCATGGTCAGTATAAACAATAACACAAGTACCAAGTAAATATGAACAAAATTTCTCAAGAGCAAAAACTATTGCTAATAGCTGCTTCTCTGTGGTAGTGTAATTTTCTTGAGCAGCGTCCAAAGTTCTGGAAACGTAGTAGATCACTCGAGGCGGCTTATCAATCTTTTGAGCAAGGACATCCCCCAATGCGTAATTGGATGCATCGCACATTAGCTCAAATAGGGCTGTCCAATTGGGTGCCTGAATGATAGGGGTGGTAGTCACCGCACGCTTGAGGCAATCAAAAGCCTCTTTGCACCGGTCATCAAAATCAAACTCCACCTCCTTTTGCAGTAGATTGGATACTGGAAGGGCCACTTTGCTAAAATCCTTGATAAAGTGCCTATAAAACCCTGCATGATCAAGAATAGAACAAACCTCTCGCACGCAAGAGGGGTGAGGCAATTGTGATATAACAACTATTTTTGCAGGGTCTACCTCTATGCCCCTACTGGAAATGATATGCCCTAAAACTATACCTTGTTCTACCATGAAGTGACATTTTTCAAAATTCACCACAAGGTTAGTTTCAATGCATCTATTAAGAACTCTATCCAGACTATCCAAACATGCATCAAAAGAGGATCCATAAATAGTAAAATCATCCATAAACACCTCTATGCAATTCTTTAAAAAATCACTGAAAATGCTAAGCATACTCCGCTGGAAGGTACCAGGGGTGTTGTATAGGCCAAAGGGCATCCTCCTATAGGCAAAAGTGCCAAAGGGACAGGTGAATGTGGTCTTTTCTTGATCCTTAGGAGCAATATGAATTTGTAAATAACCAGAAAAACCATCAAGAAAACAGTAATGAGACTTACCTACCAAGCGCTCAAGCATTTGATCAATGAATGGCAGGGGAAAATGATCTTTTCTAATTACCTGGTTCAGCCTCCTATAATCAATGCAGACTCGCCAGCTGTTCTGCACTCTTGTGGGGATAAGCTCATCCCTTTCATTCTTAATCATTGTGAGGCCTGTCTTCTTAGGAACCACTTGGACTGGACTTATCCACTGGCTGTCAGAAATGGGGTAGATGATTCCAGCTTGTAAGAGCTTGGTCACTTCCTTTTTCACCACATCTAGAATGACGGGGTTGAGTCGCCGTTGTGGTTGCCTCACTAGCTTAGCTCTGTCCTCTAAAAGTATCCTATGTATGCAGGTAGATGGGCTAATACCAGGAATGTTTGCTAAAGTCCATCCAATGGCTTTCTTGTGCTTCTTGAGAACTACCAACAACTTCTCCTCTTGCTCAGCAGCAAGGGAGGCAAAGATGATCACAGGAAATTTTTCCTTGTCCTCCAAGTAAGCATATTTGAGGTTTGCTGGTAAGGGCTTCAACTCTGGTGTGGGTGGTGGCTGAACAGTGGGAGGAACCAGGGTAGGAGAAGAAGAAGGTTCCTCAGCCTGCATCTCATAAAGCAAGTCAAAAGTGTATGTACTTCCTGCAACATGGTTAGTGCATTCTGACTCTAAAAAATCAACATCAAGAGGTACAACACCCAAAAAATCAGAACCAGACTCAAATTCAAATTCACTCTCAGCATAAAAATCAGATACAGGATCAAATTCAAACTCAGATTCAGATTCAATGCATAAGGAATGACATGTATGCAGATCAGATAAAAATGGATGTTTCCTGCCATAAAGAGAATCAAAATCAAACATATAATCATCAACAATCTAATCAATTATCTCAGCACGAAAAATAGAATGATCCTCAGATGGATGTTTCATGGCATCAAGAATGTTAAAATGAACAACAATATCACCAAATTCCATAGACAATGTGCCAGCATAAACATCTATCTTGGTTCGGGTTGTTTTCATAAATGGCCTGCCTAAAATAATTGGAATTGAACCATAGAAAAATTCCTCTTCCATATCAAGAACATAAAAATCAGCAGGAAAAATAAGTTCACCAACTCGAACTAGCACATCCTCTATGAAATTTGCGGGGTAAACAACACTTATATTTGCCAAATGAATCACCACATCTGTAGATTGCAAAGGTCCAACAGATAAAGAATTGAAAATGGACAGAGGCATGACACTAATTGGTGCTCCTAGATCTAGCATGGCATTCTCAAATTTGTTGTTCCCAATAATGCAAGGTATACAGAAAGTACCTGGGTCCTTACATTTCTCAGGAATGTGAGGAACAGATTTACCTATCAATGCTGACACATTTATGCACATGCTAATCCTTCCATTGCCTTTGAGCTTCCTTTTGTGGGTGCACGGCTCCTTTAGAAACTTGGCATATCTTGGAATTTGCTTGATGGCATCTAGCAGAGGTATGTTCACCTCTACTTTCCTGAAGGTCTCCAAGATCTCCTTATCCACTTCTTCCATCTTTTTGTTTGGAATTGCTCTAGGTGGAAATGGAAGAGGGATAGGAGGCTACTGCAAGTCAGAATTACTAGAAGAAGGTCCACCTGCATGAAAATTTTTGTTAGCTCCCTCACGATCAGGAAGCTTTCTCTTTTGTGCAACTATCTCATCCTCTTTTTTAGGTGTAGAATGAAGCTTGACAGGTTCAGGTGCAGGTGCTGCTACTGGTGGAGGCACTTGAATTTGCTTGCTAGACCTCAAGGTGATGGAACTCACATTTTTCGGATTCTGCACAATTTGTGAAGGCAATTTGTCAGAATTTTGGGATTGAGCTTGGTTCAACTGAGTAGCCATTTGCCCATCTGATTCGTCAGAATCTAAATGGAGGCACTTGTCTCATGCTGAAATTGCATATTCTGGATGGTCATTTGCCTCACTAACTCTTCTAAGGAAGGTTGAGGAAGGGCCTTAGTTGCTTGTTGTCTTTGTTGTTGTTGTTGTTGCTGCTGCATTGGAGGAGGAAAATATGGCCTGCTTGGACCACAAGCATTCTAGAAATGAGGGACATGTTGTTGTTGTTGTGAAGGACTTGCCCATCTCAAATTTGGATGATTCCTCCAACCTGGATTGTATCTGTTGCTTGAAAGGTCATAATTATTCTGTTGTTGTTGCTTTTGCTGCTGAGGGGGTCTATTATAAATGTTTGCAGCATAAGCTTCAGGTTGCTCATTGACTCTAGATTGCTGCAAAGAAGATCTGTAGAAGAACATAGACCCCAGACTCTTGCAACAGGTGCAGATGCAGATTTCTGATTCATGGCAAGCTGAGTTACTAGGTTGACCAAGGCATTAAGTTTTCCCTCAAGCTTTTTATTTTCAGCAAATGAAGATGAATCTGTGGCCACCTCATGGACTCCTCTAAGGACAATAGCATCATTTCTTGCACTGAATTTTTGGGAGTTGGAAGCCATTTTCTCAATCAAATTCCTAGCCTCAGCAGGAGTCATATCACCAAGGGCTCCACCACTGGTAGCATCAATCATACTCCTCACCATGTTGCTAAGTCCCTTATAGAAATATTGCAGAAGGAGTTGCTCAGAAATCTGGTGGTGAGGACAGCTTGCACACAATTTCTTGAATCTTTTCCAATACTCATACAAGCTCTCTCCACTAAGTTGCCTGATGCCTGAAATGTCTTTTTTGATGGCAGTGGTCCTAGATGCAGGGAATAATTTCTCCAAGAACACCCTCTTAAGGTCATCCCAGCTAGAAATGGACCTGGGAGCAAGGTAGAAAAGCCTTTAGAAAGATATGATCTTACTGGACATCAGGGGGTTTCATGGTAGAACAGACAATATGAACTCCTTAAGATGCTAATGAGGATCTTCACCTGCAAGATCATGAAATTTGGGCAGCAAATGTATTAGTCCAGTCTTGAGAACATATGGAACATCCTCATCAGGATATTGAATGCACAAGCTTTCATTAGTGAAATCAGGTGCAACCATCTCCCTAAGAGTCCTCTCACGAGGTGGAGGTTGAGTCATGTTCTCAATATGAAAATTAATAGTCGAATGCTCAAAATCAAAATATTTAGAATCACCAGCAACAAAATACTCAAATGCTAAAAATGCTAAAAATGCTCAGAATGATCAGGATGCACACTATGCCTAACTAATCTATGAAAGGTTCTATCTATTTCAAGATCAAAGGGTTATAAATCACCTAGATTGCCCCTAGTCATGCACTATATGCAGCAAATCATGTATCTCTCAAATAAGAACTACAAAGGGGGTAAAACTACAACTATAGTCAAACGATATCCAAATGAGCTGAAAATTTGTGAGCAACACCCTAAAATCATGAAAAGATAGCACAAAAAATTTCAGAAAAATTCAAAGTCTAACTATGAAAACTACCTAAGAAAAGTTTAGAAAAATAGGACAATAATACTTGAAAAATAAAAAAAAAAACTTAGTAAACGACTGATTTTTCGAGTTTGGGAAACCCTAACCGGCTAAAGCCGGTTGCCACAGCATGGGAAATTTTTTTTTCAACCCCAAATGCATATATAATAATAGTCATTCTGATACCCGGAGCAAAAGTTATGGCCAATTTAAGTTTTGCTAAGAACAAGTCCCCAAATTTTTTGTCTCTCTCAAATTCAGCCACACCAAGTGCTCTTGGTATTTTTCACACAAAATATGGATCAAAATAAACTACCACACAAAAAATCAGCCAAAAACAACAACTCTAACTATCAAAACAAAAATCGCCAATTAAATTGCAAAATCAGTTGCTAATCACTATTCACAGCATTACACAAAATTGAAATAGGGAAGCGATAAACAGGGGACGCGACTGAAATGCAAAACAGAACACTACACAAAACAAAACAACACACACTCACAACCTAAACGACAGAGCTACACACAAGACAACTAAACACTATTATGAACCTTTGGACCACTGCTCCCCGGCAATGGCGCCAAATTTGATCGAGGTCGTACTCGAATCAAATAAACATTGAAAATGCAGTATCTAGGAAGTGATCCTAGGTCATCTCCCAGTGAGCAATGATCAACAAAACATTCATAACATGTGTTAATCAAACAGTAACGAAGTAGGGGGGTTTGTTTGTTTTTGTAATTTAAACAGCAAGTAACTTGAATTAAAGAAATAACAGAACTAAAACGTGATGTTTCCCCTTGATTCAAAAGCAAGTCTCTTATCCTAGGTTACGACAATTTATCCCTAATCAGTTCAACCACTTAATCCAACCCAAAATTAATTTACTAAGTGAAAATTAACCTAAGGCTGTCATTATGTGATTAAGCAACATATACACCAATTAATCCCTCTCACATGTCCATTAAGCATGAACGAAACTGATCATTAAGCATGAACGTAAATTAAGCACAAAGACAATTAATCAAGCATTTAGCATGCATGGATTAATAGGAACAAATACAGAAGCAATTGGTGAAGAGGAAAAACTGATCAGAATTCAATAGTAATAACAGAACCTCAAAGAGAGTTGTGCTTGATCCTCAAAAGAAAACAACACTAGAGACTCAGCCATCCATTAATCAGCAGAAACGAAAACGAATTCAAAGGCAGAAGCAGAAAACGAAATTGCAATTTGAAGCAGAAAACGGAATTTTATTGCTACGTGAACAGTGCGCGTGAACATTAACACAAAACTAGAAATGCAAAACCCTAAAATTTTTCTCATGTCAACAGTCTGCTTCTACTGAAACCCTGTTGTTGTTATAAAGGTCCTCAGCCCCAAAGCTTACAAATCTCTTCTAAGTCCAAGCCCAAAAACGAAATAAAATAAAATTGGCCCAAATAAAATAAAATTGGATAAAATAAAATTGTCTGCTCTCTTGAAGTCCAAGCCGGTTCAGCCCAATTCCAGATCCAAGCCCAATTGCTTATAATTCTCTTGAAATTAAATTAAAAACACAAAATTAGTCAAGTAGGCCCAAATGATAAAATTGCATAATTAATTTAACAATTAAGGCTAATCAGTAATTAAAATGGTGACAAAAAGGGTTAAGAAATAGGAGAAAATAATGACACATCAATTACCAACCAAAATCTTGTGCGTCGACGACTTTTTTGCCCAGCACTAAACAAAAACAGAAAAGGAAAAGGCCAAAACACTCAAAGTCCTAGTGATCCATGATCACGCACGTTATCTCTGATTTGATAGGAAATGAGTTGCAAAGTCAAATCATGACATACCTATGGTTCGGAATTAGGATGAAACACTTGCCTGTGTGAGGTTTATACACTCTGAGTGATTTTCTTCTATTTTCAGTTGGACCTATTGTTTCCTCTAAATGGTAATTTAGAAATGAAACGCTAACATCGAAAATCTCATTTGTGGTTACGAGAAAATTTCATCAGCATACTCTCCTTCCCCAATAAACACATTGTTTTTCTCCAAAAATTATATGTTGCTCTGATCGGTTGGACGTTTTTTTTCTTTATTAAAGCATGTACGCATTTTAGTGAAAGAATACCGAGACAATTTTAGTCTCACATAGTTATCAAGAACTACGTAGGTATGAGTTCCTCATGACAAATTGAGGATACGTAGGAGCAAAAGCCCCGCTTTTGTCGACCACCCCACCTTATGCTATCGTGACCTGTGATTCCGGTGGCATGCAGAGACACCCGATGTTTATCCGCACACACTTTTTGCTATCATGACCCAAGGGTCCGGTAGCATGCAGAGACCAACGTGGTCTTCTACACCTTTCAAGGAAATGTCAGCGTCTTCCGGCTGAGACTATGAAAAGTCTCGTTTCTACCGTCAGACTCAAGGGTTCGGTAGCATGCAGAGACCAACGTAGTCATCTGCACCTTTCATGGAGATGTCAGCGTCCTCTGGCCGAGACCACGAAAAAGTCTCTTTTCTACCTTCAGACTCAAGGGTCTGGTAGCACGCAGAGACCAACATGGTCATCTGCACCTTTCCTGGATATGTCAGCATCTTCCGACCGATACTACGAAAAAGTCTCGTTTGTACCGTCAGACTCAAGGGTCCGGTAGCATGCAGAGACCAACATGTTTATCTGCACCTTTCTCGGAGATGTCAGCATCTTCCGGCCGAGACTGCGAAAAAGTCTCGTTTCTACCGTCAGACTCAAGGGTCCGGTAGCACGCAGAGACCAACGTGGTCATCTGCACCTTTCCCAGAGATGTCAGCATCTTCCGGCCGAGACTGCAAAAAAGTCTTGTTTCTACGTCAGACTCAAGGGTCTGGTAGCATGTGGAGATACCTCATGGTTATCCACATCTTCGTCAGCCAGAGGCGAACAAGTCCGATGATATCGGGATGATGATGGTCGTCCAGAGGCAAACAAGTCTCATTTCTAATCAATTTGAAGATTTTTGCAGGTTTTACCTTTGTCATCCAGAGACATTCAAGTCCGATGACGCGCAAGACTCTTCTCTGCTAAACAGAGACGATCAAGTTCGATAGCATGTGGAAACGTCATGGCTATCCAGTTTTATCACTTTCAAGGCATTGAGGTTTTTACTGGTGCTCCTGATGCCTTTTCTATTCTTTCTGATTGAAAGCTTCCGCTGGTTGGGCTATTGATCGGTCGAGTTATGTTCCGCTAGAATGAAATTAGTGTCTAATCTTTACTTCCCTTTTATCTCCAATAAAAGACAAGTAAAGAGGGGCAACTATCATACCCTAATTTCATCCGGGGACACTTGCGGTCGGCTTTCAAACCTTGTTTGTTCCCTTCGAGATCCTCAAAACAAGCATTTTTGCATAATCCGTAAAGTTTCGCAACATTCCAGAAGTCAAAACAAGCATTGTTGTGTTCCATAAAGTTTCGCAACATTCCAAAAGGAAAAGCAAGCATCATTGCGTAATCGATAAAGTTTCGCAATGTTTTGGAAGAAAAACACCTATCACCATGGAACCCGTAAAGTTTCGAGAGGTTTCGGAAAGAAATCGATAGAAAAACACGAAAGGGGTTGTATTTAGTAAAATGGGGGTGCAAATAGCAATTTTCAAATCTGGGCCTATCTAGAGGATTCTGGACCTTTTCTTTCTACCTGGCTAAGCAACCAACTCACCTGGGCGAGATAGGCGGCAAGCACCTCCCTCCTTTGTTGAAAAATGGCTTTCGGGGCTTTCGTAATGCTTCCATAAAATTCCTGAAACCCTAAATAAGCATTTTTCACTTAATATGGGTGAGAAGGAAGAGAAAAAAGAAGAAAATCGAGTCCTATATGCTTCTGTAAGGCTTCCATAACTTTTTCGTAAATTACGAAAAAGGGGGTGAACTTATGAAGTTGGGGGTGTAAATAGAAATTTTCAAATTTTCGAATCCAGGCCCTTCCAGAACATTTTGGAAGCTGGGTTTTTTAAGGAAGAAGTAACCTAGCTCACCTGGGCAAGCTAGGCGGGAACCTCCTCTCCATTTTTCTATAAATAGGCGAGGGGGGGGGTGGCTGTTCCAAAGGGTCCCTGACCCCTATGCTATGCATTTAAGCTGTTTTGGGTGAAAAAATGTGTTTTCGTGAAGAAAATCCAAGCTGAGGTGCTTCCGTAACGTTTCCGAGATGTTTCCATGAGTAATTTCGTGAAGATTTTTCGTCGTTCTTCACCGTTCTTCATACGTTCTTCGTTCTTCAACCGGTAAGTTTTCAAATCCGAGACTTTCAATTCATTTCTTGTTTTGTTGGCTTTCATCTTTATTTCTATCACTTTCAGTTTTCTTTTCTTCCATTTTTAATGAGCTTTAACCGATCGTTTAAGCTGTTATCTTGCCTAATAAATGATAAAATGAATTTCAACCGATCATTTGTGTTGTAATCTCGTTTAATAACTATTAAAGAAAAATCTAACAGATCGTTCACACTGTAACCTCGGTTAAACCAAAAAAGCAAAATAATAATAAAATAATCAAAATATCTTTGAAAAAAGTAATAATAAAATAATCAAAAAAATCAATCAGACATTTTTCTTTGAAAGTTTCCTTGAATGAATTGACTAATAATCAAAGTGAAACTAAGGCTAAAATCAACTCACAAATCAAGCTTTGTCCAAAAAAGTCACTTAAAACCGTTTTAAGGTCTGTCGCCTTAAATGGTCCTCTTTGATTTTATCAGTTAACATGGACCGTTCAAAAGCAACACATAACTTTACAGCTTTTGCAAGAACTACGTAGATTTGATTTCCTCATTGCAATTGAGGATACGTAGGAGCAAAAGCCCCGCTTTTGTCGACCACCCCAAGAGATCGTTAATGGTCCAACACCTTAACGTTTCTATCCTTTCAAACACCTAGAGATCGTTAATTGTCCAACACCTTAACGTTTCTCTCCTTTCAAAACCAAGAGATCGTTAATGGTCCAACGCCTTAACGTTTCTCTACTTTTCAAAAATCAAAAGATCGTTTAATGGTCCAACGCCTTAAATGACCTCTTGTTTGATTAAAATATATCTTGTGAAAAAAGATAAAAACAACTCCACCAACGTTTAGTTTTGAAAGAACTACGTAGGTCTGATTTCCTCATCGCAATTGAGGAATACGTAGAAGCAAGGGACACACCCTTGTCGACCACATAAAGATAAAAAATACAAAAAGGACCATAAAAAACTAAAATCATAAAAAAGGGAAAATAAAACAAATCGAAGACATGATATTGCACACATGGTTAAAGGTTGTCGTCCCTTGTGACGGACGTGTGGGGTGCTAATATCTTCCCCGTGCATAAAAACAACTCCTGAACCTTTCGCAATTAAAGTTCATAGACTACACCTTTCCGATTTTTCTGACGTTTTCCTCAAATAAACGTTGGTTGCGCCTCCCTTGGAAGATGCACCCGTGAGCCCTGCGTCGCCCTCCTGTCGAAGGGTAGGTTGCGACAGGAACATTGGGGACGATCGTCCACCCCTCATAAACTCTTCCAAGAGCAACTAGACGGGGAGGATTGTCATCGACATACAACCTACATTTGTTCTTAGTCACTGTTTCTGGGTCCTACCTTGAGGGATCGATACAACTTTCCTTTGTGCCGACACAAGAAGCAGAAGGACCAACCTCAACCTTAGGAGGCAGTGCAAGTCCCTGCGATTGCATCTGGCTGAAGGAAAACATTAATTGTTGAGTCACTCTTTGTGTGATCCACTCCTCCAGCTGGTCTTGGATTTTGTGTGTCAACTGATCTAGGTCTTCAGGAGCCATGGATGAAGAAGTGTAGGAGCCCCTTGAAGCCGTTCCAAAGTATTTTTGATCGTGACACCGATTCCAACAGCATGAACACGACTAGGGTGCTCTGGTCACCCAATGGCAGCAGTCAATCAGTCCATCTTGACGTCCATGGGCAACAAAGTTTCCCTGTTGTAGTAAAAAAATGAAACAAATTTGATTTACTTATCCAATAATTATTATAAAAAATTACCACTGACCTAATTATAAAAAATGAGAGTCACTTACAATCCTATTTGTAATTTTTTTTGCTGCCTTAGACATCATTTGACCTAATTTTTTCATGCGGGCCATCTTCCACTTCATGTGTCGTCCATTGGGAAATGGAGGATCAAGGATTGTGTCAGTGCTCCCATATTGGGTTGCTTCCTCCAATCATTTCTTTTTCTTCTCCTCCATCAACTTTTGTTCTAGAAAATCATAACCTGCACGAGATAACACGTGAGGGGCAGAGTTTTGTTTCTAAATGGCTTGCGCCTTCTTTTGAACATCTTATGACAATTACATATAAGTATAACTTAATACGTTTGACAATAATATGTAAATATGAAGTATAAAAAACAATGAAAAAATCATATACTTTTCAACTAAACTCCCATCAAGGGTCTCTATGGCTCTGACAAAATTGGTTCCACCTCTCTTTGCTTTTGTCGTACTTTTCACATACTTTGTCATCCTTGCCCTCCTTGTCGTTTGCCACAGCCCATTTGGAGGTCAAATTTGACTTAACCTACCTCCACACTCTCCTATGGTATGAAGTATTTTTTTCTTTGTCCCCAAATCGGATGCTTCAAGAATATCAAATTCAGCCTGCGATACATTAAATACATTTTCTAGTTAGTCAATTACAAATTAAGATTTTTAGTACAACCAATTACAACAGCATTCAACATTTAATTGAAATACCTGAATATCCTCCTAGATCAAATCCATTTTTATGGAAGCTTTCTTGAGAAGCTTCTATGGAGGCTAGATCTTTGAGCTTTAATGAGGTCCTTCAATGGTGATTTTTAGCCATGGAGTTACACTGGAAGATAAAGGAGAAGAAGTTAGAGGAGGCGTCATCCACCAGGGGATGAGCCATGGAAGAAGAAGCTTCACCACCAAGAGAATGTCTTGGATAAGAAGCTTAGAGAGGAAGCTTTAATAGAGGAAGAGAATGAGAGAGAGAGAGAGAGAGAGAGAGAGAGAAAGTGGCATGGGAATGAAGGAAAGGTAGGGAGAGAAGTTGAACGTTGAAGTGTGTCTCACAAGACTCTCATTCATCAAAATTACCACAAGTGTTACACATGCTTCTATTTATAGCCTAGGTAGCTTCCTTGAGAAGCTAGTGTTACACCCCTCTAATATCTAAGCTCACCCCCATGCCAAAATACATGATGGAAGAAAGCTTCCTTGAGAAGCTTCCTTGGGAAGCAAGTGTTACACCCCTCCAATAGCTAAGCTCACCCCATGGGAACACACCTCTCCAATAGCTAAGCTCACCCCCCCCCCCCCAAAATACATGAAAATACAAAAAAAAAGTCCCTACTACAAAGAATACTCAAAATGCCCTGAAATACAAGGCTAAAACCCTGTACTACTAGGGTACCCTTAACTTGTAGGGTAGGGTGCCCTTAATTTTTAGGGTATCCTACAAATCTAAAATGGCCAAAATACAAGGCCCGGAAGAAGGAAAACCTATTCTAATATTTACAAAGAAAAATGGACCCAACCTTGTCCCATGCGCTTAGAAATCTATCCTGAGGTTCATAAAAAGCCTAGGGCCTTCTTTAGTAGCTCTAGCCCAATCCTCTTGGAGCCTCTTGCTCATGGCTCTAGTGTACTTGTCCCTTCCTAGGGAGGATTACATCACTTTTGAGCTGCAAGGACTTGTTTCCAATTATCATATGCAACATCCACCTTATTGTGAGTTACAATCTCCGAATATGCTCTTAAGTTCTCATGAGACCTTAGGGCCTTCTTCAGTAGCTCTAGCCCAATCCTCTTGGAGCCTCTTGCTTATGGCTCTAGTGACTAGTCCCTTCCTAGGGAGGATTGCATCACTTTTGAGCTGCAAGGACATGTTTCCAATTATCATATGTAACATCCACCTTATTATGAGTTACAATCTCCAAATATGTTCTTAAGTTCTTTTTGTAGGGACCATCGACTTTCCCAGTGGCAGGATCGACATGAACCACTGGTCCCTCTTCCCTAACTGGTCTAGTAGCCAATGATCTGAGTTGTGTTGCATTTCTTGTCTTCTTTGACGTAGATGGTGAAAGTGCTACTGACTCATGAAGAGGAGGGGAGTTGGGTGGTGTAGCCATGTGCCTGTTAAAAAACAACATTAATTAAACAATGTCTAAAAACTATATTAAGTCGTGTAACTGAAATTAATAAAAGAAGTAAATATGAAATAAATTACACTATATGATGTTAATTAATTCTCTCTCATCATGATCATTACGATTTGCGAGGATTTCGTCAACTTCTTCTTTGTTGATGTTAGTCAGCATTTGTCTACAGAAAGGACTGAGACAAGTATCAATGGTTGAATCATCATCTTCAATATTAGGACTAATTGTTTTTCCATATAGAATCAATGACCATCTTTCATCACAAGGGTCTTGAACATAAAACCCTTGTTTAGCTTGTTTTTCCATGATGAAAGACTCATTCTGATAAGCAAGCTTTTTCAAATCTACCAAAGTAAATCCAAAATCATCAATCGCACACTGATATTGCTATCAACCCACTTACACTTGAAAACAAAAGACACTAAATTTTACATAATTAGCCTCCCAGATTTCTTCAATGACTTCAAAGTAAGGCATGGAAGCTACACGGGGATTGTCATCATGTACAATAGCAAAGTGTTGAGATTCAACCCTTAGATTAACACCACTGCTTTGCATTGTACTCTTGTCGTCTTGTGATTTTGTGAAGAATGAATACTTGTTGATATCATATCCTTGCCAAGTTATAACATTTCTTTTAGGCACATCTGCTAACTTCTTACACATTTCAGATGCATTATCGTCACTAAAGATTATGTCTTTAAACCAATTTAGGAAAGTCTTGTTATGCTCTTTCAACATCCTATTGTTGGTCATTTTTGGGTTACTTTCCTTGACTAAAGCTTTGTGACGAACTATGTATGGCATAACTTCATTACTATTATTTAGTATATACAAATGAGCTTGTTGCAATTCTTCTAGACTTGGAGTGATAACATACAATCCTCTTGAACCCTTACCTCCACTCTTTCGCCATGCTAAGACTCCGGAACCTCAACAAGTATGAGAAAAAACTTAGCTTTTCCTTTTTGGATAAAGTATGAGAAGCTGGAGGCAAGTATATTTTCTTACCATCAAACCTTGGATGTAACTGGTCTCGTATACCCATCTCAACTAGATCTTGGCAAGTATTCAAACATCCTTTGTCTTGCCTTGAATGTTAAGAAGATTGTCGATGACACTATCACACACACTTTTCTCGACATGCATAACATCAATACAATGTATGACATCTAGATCGAACCAGTATGGAAGATCAAACAATATCAGCCTCTTCTTCCATATGGAAGTTTTACTTTTTTTTTTCTTCTTTTGGGTCTTTCCAAATATAGTATTGATGCCCTCAACCCGCTCAAGAACCTGTTGACTAGTTAATGGTATCAGCACACTATCATGCTCTTAACTTCCCTAAAAGATTTTTTAATAGCCGGTAAGGGTGATAAGCTTTTAGAAAATGTCGATGTTGAGAGTATACTGTTTTTCTTCCATGTTTCAGCTGTACATAGCTTGTGTCTTCTTCACAAGTAGGGCATGTACGATGGCCATTCTCAGATTAGGGTATAATGCTTTTATCATTCGGGTATAATGTTTTTTATCATTGCCAATCGAATTGCGGCATTTGGCATCGCTTATAGCGTAAGGCCAAGGGGTCACTCAGGGTTTGATGGTTGTTTGTTAGATCTAAAAACAAAGCCACAAGGAAGGGTAAATGGTCTTTTCATGAAGATTTCTAACCCTAAATTCACCTAGGCTAGCATCCAGCTCACCTGGGGTAAGAGTTAACTTCAACCCTAAGCAAGCCACTCGCCTGGGCGAGCTACAACACGCCTGGGCCCTCTGAATAGTTTAATCACAATTGTATCAAATCAATTAATCAAAATCATGGGTCAAACACA